>NW_008336404.1:359071-371584 GCF_000622305.1 Nannospalax galili
AGAGAGAGAGAGAGAGAGAGAGAGATCTGCCTGGTGTTTCTTATAAGAGCACCAATCCTGTCTTGAGAGCTCCACTCTGGTGACCTCCCAAAGACTTTACCTCCTATAACAGTAAATTTTTAAAATATTTATCTTTATTTTATGTGTAGAAGGTTTTTGCCTGCATGTATATAAGGTGTTTCTTATAAGAGCACCAATCCTGTCTTGAGAGCTCCACTCTGGTGACCTCCCAAAGACTTTACCTCCTATAACAGTAAATTTTTAAAATATTTATCTTTATTTTATGTGTAGAAGGTTTTTGCCTGCATGTATATAAGTGCACCATATGAATGTGATGCCCACAGGGGTCAGAAGAGGGCATCAGATCCCCCTGGAACTGGAATTACGGATGGTTGTTAGCTGCTATGTGGGTGCTGGGAACCAAACTTGGGTCCTCTGTGAGAGCAGCCAGTGCTCTTAATGGCTGAGTCCTCTCTCCAGTTCCATAATGGTTAATCTTGATGGTCACATTGGTTGTATTGAGAGATACCTAAGAGATTAGTAGAACATACTTCTGGGTGTATCTGAAAGGGGCCTTCCCAGAGACTGTAAGCTAAGGACACGTTGAATGCAAGCAGCACTGTGTCACAGGCTGGGAGGCCAGGTGGAAAAAAGGAAAGAAGGAGAAAGCCAAAATGCAATCACGCCCTCTGCTTCCTGGCCTCCAGGACGTGAGCTGCTCTACTCTGCCACACCTTCCCTTCCATGGTACACTGACACCTCTCTACCTCGTGTGCCAAAAGGAATCCTTCCACCCTTGAGTTGTCTCTGTCAGGCATTTCATCACAGCGACAAAAAGATAATTCACCAGATAACTACACATGAGGGGTTAGGGCTTCAACAGGTGCATTTTGGAGAGACACAAATGCCAAAACATCCCAGATTACAGGGTCTAGGGTACCAAGTGACAAAGCAGACCCTGGAATTACAGAACATGTACAGCTTCCTGACAGCAGAGACAGAAACTCAACTTCCTATCAGAGAACAAAGCTGGCCAATGTGATAAAGCTTGTAGCCAGGGAACACCAGAACTGGTGCCTGGCGCACAGGGTCATGGTTTTCCACTCATGTGGAACACTCCCCAGGGTCCCACCAGGAGTCCCAGGGGAGAATCTTGTGCCTAGACCCATGGTCAAGCCCTGTATGACCTTGTAATATACATTATGTTAGTAAATTGTCATGTGCTGTTTGAGTTCACTGGGAATCTGGCTCTGGAAACCAAGTTGCCTGTCCCCTCCTGCATTTCAGACCTAATTATGTTTGTGTCAAGTGTTCTCCAAGAACCCTTATCTGTGGCTGGGCTGGCCGCCCTAACTCTGTGATGGGGAGAAAGTACATAAAAGCAGCTCAAGAGTAAAAACGCCATACCCTTGAGAACAGCTAGAAGATAAACCATTCCCATCAGAGGTTACTATTGTTTACCCCATGATATAAAAGTGCCTGCAGTGGGAAACAGAAGCCAGAAGTTCAGCCACGGGATGGTCATCCATGAGAGACAGCTCAATCAAGAACTCCCGATGATTGTCTCAACTTTCCCAGTCAGCTGCTGCCAGGAGAGCCTCCTGTTTGACGATGCTTTCCCTCTCTGTTGCTATTGTTCTTTCACTTGGAAGCCTCAGCTGAGGAGCTGCTCTGCTCTGCCCAGGACTCTCTCAATCAGGAATTCCAGGTGGCTGCCGTAATGGGGCTTCCCCGGTTGACTGTTGGATGCTTTGAGCCCGTGATTTGACATTTTGTTATTTATCTACCTACCTATTCTTTACTATTTATTCTCTCGCTTCTTATTTCTTTCACTCTCTATATACTTCATAAACTCACCTATTCAAAACCTACGACGTGGCTATTTTAGACCATTCTCCAGGCCATACAGAATAGGCCTCTCTGCTCAGGGACAGAGCCCAGAATCCCCACACTCTCTCTGAATTGATCATCCTCCATCTCCACCCTAAGCTGTACCCCAAGTATAATCTTTTTAGCCCCAAATATGATACACACCTCTAATGAGCCCCCTAGACCACCCAGCCCCTACCATCATCCCAGCTCTGACCCCAGCCTGCTCATCTCTCAAGTTAGACCTTCAGGGCTCTGTCATTGTACTGATATTTAATGACAGCATGGAGCAGTGTGTGACACAGTCACAGTCTGGACTCTGGAATCAGAAACCTGGGTTCATATCCTGGATGTGTGAACAAGGGCCAGATGTGGCCACTTCCCACAGCAGAGAGAAGCCAAACCTAACAGTGATACCTGTTCTCCCCATAAACTGTTAAGTGCTGTGATAACAATTAGCTGTATTCACTAAGCACTCACTAGCATGAGATACCCGCACAGCCTCCCATTTAGTTGTTGTCCAGATATAAACATTTAGACCACAGCATCCCCCAACTTCAGACTACAGACAACAAGCTGATACAGCAGTGCTGCTGAACTTGAAGAAGCGCACAACTTCCTGGCAGTGAGACTGAATCTAGCTAAGGTGACTGTGAATGATGCTTGGCCTTGACCTTGCAGATAAGGAAGCTAAGACTCAGATGGGCACGAAGTTTGGCAAGATGAGGAAACTGAGGCTCAGAGAGGGAAAGCGATGGGGCACTACAGGACTAGGGTCCAGACAGTGCTATGACTTCCTCCACACAGCATAGTGACAGGGTTGATTTGTCTTCCAGCTGAGGCCCATGAGTGTGAGGAATCTGGGGTCCCTGGCTCTTGTTCCTGTGTGGAGGGCCAGGCCCACAGCTTCTGCCCAGGCTCCACTGCTAGCCACCTGCTAAGAGGGCAGTAAAAGCATCCACATCCCATGGCTAACCACATCCACTATGGGGCTAATAACAGCTCCTCCCACAGAGGAGCAACCTAGGGCTGGTGGAAGCAGAGGCCTTCATGTCCAGGGTCACACAGATGACACTGTCAGAATCAACTTCCGTCCCATCCATCCCTATCTTAGAACCACAACCCCCATGACATGTCAAGTCCTGTGCCAACCTATTCCACACCTAGTCTAAGAGTTCCCCAAAGGAAAATCTCACATCCCATATTACAGGAAAGAACACTGAGGCCCAGGGTGGGCATGGGACTTGCTCAAAGTCCTACAGCCAGAAGGAGAAGAGTATTCCAGAGTTCAGCTCAGAGCTGTCTGTTCCCAACAGCAGCAGCTAAGTGGATCTCTTTTCCCTTACTAGTCCTGAGAGCCTGCAGGGAGAGGACTGAGCTGCTGAGGGGACGGTATGGGGTGCGTAGGGGAGCACAATGGGCAGTTCAGAGTTTCTGGAATCTCCAGGAACTTCCAAGGACTTCAGTCCTTCAAGAACCAGCATCTGCAGAGCTGTGTGTCAGAGAGGGACACATGGCCTGGGAGGAGCCCCACAAAGTGGGTGTTTCTTAGCCTCATTATCAATCCTTCCATCGGTCACTTCCTTCAGCCCCCAGTCTCTGTAGAGCCTCAGCCAGAGTGCACACCTACCTCAGCTGTAAACCCATCTCCCTCCCTGAAATCAATGGAAAAGCCAGCTGTTGAATCCTCCCTCAGCCCAGAATTCATAAACCAAGGCCTCTTCTGGGCTTTTGCTGGTCTGGCCAGGGCCCCGGAGGAGGCACCATCCTCATCATGCCAAGTGTCTTAGTTTCATTTCTGCTGCTGTGATAAAATATCCTGACAAAAATAGAAAGGGGTCTATTTTCACTCACAGTTCCAGGTTACAGCCCATCCCTTCCAGGAAGTCACAGTAGCAGGGGTCTGGGACAGCTGGTCATATCACATCCACTGTTAAGAACAGAGAGAAATAAATGCATGTGTCCTTGCTTCCTGACTCAATTTCTCCACTCATACAGTTTCAGGAGCCCCTGCCTGGGGAATGGTGCCACTCACGGTGGCCTGGGTCTTCCCACATCAATCAACTTAATCAAGGCAATCCCCCATAGACATGCCCACAGGCCAACCCAATGTAGACAATCCCTTGTTGAGTCTTTTCCCGGGTGATTCTAAGTTGTGTCATGTTGATACTTAAAGCAAATCATCAGACCAACTGCAGCTTCTCACACATACCCAGAACAAGGCAGTTTCCCCTCCTACCTGCAGCTGTTCTGCCCCACACAGCAAAGAAGGTGTACTGGATAGCTTTAGTGTCAACTTGACATACCCAGATTGAGGGAGCCTCAACTGAGGAATTCCCTCCATTGGACTGGCCTGTGGCCATGTCTATGAGGCATTTTTCTTGATTGTTGAGTGATGTGGGAGGCCAGCCCACTGTGGGTAGTGCCACCCCTGGGCAAGCAGAGTCCTGTATTGTATAAGAAAGCAGGTTGAGCATGGGTCAGGGGAGCAAGCCAGTAAGCAGCATTCCTCCACAGTCTGCGCTCCAGCTCCTGCCTCCAGGTGCCTGTCCTGAGTTCCTATCTTTTGGCTCCCAGGTGATGTAAGCCAAATAAACCTTTCCTTCCCAAGTTGGTGTTGGTCAGAGTGTTTTGTCACAGCAATTGAAAGCCAACTAGAACATCAGGTGATACTAGCATCCAGAGGGGGGGCGGGGGACAGGCCAAGGAGAACAAAGCCCCTTGCCCAGTGTGGCGTGTCAAAATCAGATCTCAAACCTGCATCTGCTGACTCATCTCTGCCCATTCCACAGCTCAGATCTGGAGTTAGACTCTCTCTTCTCCCAATAGAAGCCATTCCCTCTGAACTTTGTCTCTGCTTGGCTTTATTAATAAAAATTTAGTGTCCAGATAGAGGAGGTAAAGGTCCTAATGAGACCTAGAGGATGGTATCTGCCTGAGCTGGAGAAGATCCAAATAGCAGGGCTCGTGCAAGGATAAGATATGTGGCAGGAGAAACCCTCCTCTCCCACACCTCACACTGCCCACTCCAAGGCCAGAGCAGAGCCAGCATCAGATCACCTTGTCCCCTCACAAAGCCAGAAGGAAGCGACGACTGTGGGCCCTGGATTTGGGAGGCTATATTAACAGAAGGGGCAAAATCTAGGCTCACCATTTGTCCTCATTTGGTTTCTGTTGCTGTGACAAAGCACTAACCGAAATCAACTCGGGCTAGGGAAGGATTTGTTTGGCTTACGGGTTATATTCCATCATCAAGGGAAGCCAGGGCAGGCACTCAAGACAGGCACCTGGAGGCAGGAACTGAAGCAGAGACCACAGAGGAATGATGCTTACTGGCTTGCTCCTCTGGCCTGTGCTCAGTCTCCTTTCGTCTTATATATTTTATTTGTTATTTTTATTTTATGTGTATGAGTGTTTTGCCTGCATGTGCATAAGTGCGCCCATGTTGCGTGATGCCCCCCAGAGTCAGAAGAAGGTGTCGTCGGATCCCCTGAAACTGGAGTTACAAATGGTCGTTACTACCATGTGGGTGCTGGGAATCAAACCTGGGTCCTCTGTAAGAGCATTCAGTGTTCTTAACTACCGAGTCATCTCTCTAGCCCCTTTATTATTTCTTTTATTTTGAAATATATTGTATATTGCCTGAATGTATGTAAGTGCACCAGTGTTGTGCAATGCCCATAGAAGTCAGAAGAGAGTGTTGGATCCCCTGAAACTGAACTTATAGACAATTGTTAACCACCATGCAGGTTCTGGGAATTAAACTCGGGTTTTCTGCAAGAGCTGCCAGTGCTCTTAACTGCTGAGCCATTTCTCTAGCCCAGCTTTTTTTTTTTTGTTCTTTTTTTTGAGGCAGGATCCCCCAGCTGGCTTGGAACTTGCTATGTAAACAAGGCTGGCCTTGAACTCACAGAGATCCACCTGCCTCTGCCTCCCAAGTGCTGGGATTAAAGGCCTGTCAGGGTCACTGAGTTGGAGGTCCATCACTGTGCCCAGTGGCACAGGGAACCTGACTAGTCTGGTTCTGACTAGGGTATCAGCTGTGGACAAAGAAGAAAGTAGAGCCCTGGAGAGCTAGTGGGCTCCTCCACTGTATGTGGACAGGGAGATTGGAGATGCCAGGAAGAGGGAGGACAGATGGCCATCCCATTCCACAGACATGGAACTCAAGGCCTTCAGAGCAGAAGGAACTTGCCTGAGGTCACACAGTAAGTGGCAGAGCTGGGAGCCAAGGCTGGTACTCCAGGCACAGTCTACACTCTAAACCCTCTGAGACACTGCTCAACCCACAGGCTGCAGTACTCGAGCTCAAAGAAGCTGCAGAAGGAGCCTCCAAGGCCACCCCTGGGTCTTTGCCATGCTCTGTGCCCCTCTCAGAGACCTGGGTGAGTGAGTCCATGTAGGCCAGTAACGTGCAGCAACTCACAGACCACGGCCCAAGCTGGTGCCAGTAAATTAGTCCTGATGATGGGTACATTTGCCGAGGGAATTTGGAAAAGGTATAAACAGTTTCTGGAGTAATTAGGCATGTGTGGCAACGTGCCAGGCTTTTCAATGCTGCCCAGCTCCTCCTCCTGTTTTCCTCTGTAGGGGCTCTTGGACCAACTGCTGCATTGTGTTCATCCAGTTGAGCAGGTTGGGGCTGGAAAGTCAACAGGATCAGAGGAAGGGAAGGGCTGCCTTGGAAACCACTAGAGACAACCCTCAGGACATAGATGGGGAAACTAAGACCAGGATAAGAGACATTAGCAGGTAAGAAGGAAAGGTGGGCCTGGACCCCAGGTCCTGGGTGGCAGTCACTGAGCTCATGGTCCAGCTGATTACCACAGGCCAACAGTTCTAAGTGCAAAGGGCACAGGTGACAATTTTGAACATTCATTCATTCATTCATTCATTACTCCCTGCTAGGATATTTGAATGGATGGGCTTAAAGCTCTGACCTTCCTTGACTTTCAAGCAACAAGAAGTGAGCAGAAAAATTCAAGCTAATAAGACCCAGCTCAAGACTAGAGCAATGGCTCGGCGCTTAAGAGCACTGGCCGCTCTTACAGAGAATCTGGGTCAGTTCCCAGCACCCACATGCCAGCTCACAAATGTCTGTAACTCCAGTTCCAGGAAATCCGATGCCCTCTTTTGGTCTCCAAAGGTACTAGGCACACACATGGTACAAATACATTCAGGAAAAACAGTCATATACATAAAATAAAAATGAAGATAAAATAATTTTTTTTTAAGACACAGGTTACCACACAACAAAAAGAGGATGTGTGACTTCAGAGATGTTGCCAGGACAAATAGAAGGGAGAAAAAGTAAAAACACAGCAGTCAGCATGACTGTGAACTTGTGATAAGGCCCAGCATCTGAAACCCAGCTGCTGACTCTGCACAGGGCTGGCAGAGGAGATAGAGACAGGCTCTTCTTCCCAAACTGGGTATCTCCGAGATGTTTGGGAGCTCCTGTGAATAGGAAAAAATAGTAGCAATAGCAGTATTCATTTTATTAAATCAGCAACCCCTGCTAACAAAGGAAGAGATGTTTTATGTTGCTCTGTGTTTTCCAGTGCGTATTCTCAACCCCAGAGGTGTATGTTTAACACTTAGCCGCATTTCTTTGGGTATTTTTCTATCAGTTCTTGCAACATAGTTATTATTGATCCATATGTATAATTTAGCATCCTGGAGGTCTTTTGTAAACTTCTTATTATGGCATTAAGCATTTTCCACCTAGTATTAGTATAAACCATGCCTTTACTGCCTGCAGAATATTCTGGATGGCTCACAAATTAGATTGTTCTTTTGGTCTTTATCTTATATATATTTGTGTATAAAAGTTTTGAGGAGAAGCACATGGGACATTTTCATGAGTCCGTGCCTCAATTACAACATATAGATGTGTAATCAGTCTGTGGAGCAGGTTGAATTTGACAAACAGGGTTGATATAATTATCTCCCAATTCTGCCTTCCACATGCTCTGGCTGTCTCACACCTGCCCCTCCCCTCACTGACATCCTGGCTTTCTGCATCCTCAGCTCTGTGGAGTCTATAGACAGTCACAGGAACTGATCCTGTCCACCTGTCAGGATTGGCAGGTCAAGTCTGGTCCAGCCACACACTTGTTTCTGTTCTAGCTTGGCCAGACCCAGGAAGCCAACTGGAAAGCCACAGGGGATGCAGACATGTGATCCACTGGCTCTTCTTTCCTCCTCTAGCCTCTATACCAGGAACCCAAAGCCCGGGACACATATGCAAGCTGTTAAGTCAACTTCATGTTCTCAGCCGCTGTGTTCCCTAAGACAGAAGGAGAGATGGAGAGGGAGGATGGAAGATGTAGGAACCTGCAGTCGCTGTTGGAGAGGACTGATATCCTGCCAGACAAGGGCTCCTCAACACACCTGACCAGGCTACCTTAACCAGGCAGGCCCTGGGCTCCTGGGTGCTTCATCCTGGCTCTGAAAACCCCTTGCAGAAGTTCAAATCTGTGCTAGGTGCTGATGCTTCTGACCGTGGAGGTCTTAATCATGAGCCTTTCAATTGTGCAGGGACGAGACCTTTGAAATAGTAACCAATGCTTTCTCTATTATTTAAAGTCCCCACATGACCTTGTATTACACCACAGTTATGTCATGGCCTCACTGATTCAAAGAAGGACATGTATGGATTGGAGAACTGGCGCAGCCATTCAAGTCTCAGGCTCACAACCAAAAAGACAAAGAAGGTTGTGTAGCAGGAAACTGAGTGTAAATTAAACCAATTCTGACTTCTAAGTAGCAAAAGTCTAGAATATACATCACACACACACACACACACACACACACACACACACACACCAGTTGTCAACAATGGATGTAAAAGGACACACAGGTTCCCAGGGAACTAAAGAAAGACACTCAGTGATGGGGACAAAGAGGAAGGGGACTCACCAAGTAAGTAGAACCTGCTCTCATGCTCTACCAGGCCGCCAACTCCAATCCCCAGGTCAGTGCTGTAGTCCCCTTGTGGGAAGCTCTGCTCTGCCTCAGCCACAGAGTGACGCCTATATCCTAAACCAGATCATATCAACCTTCCTCAGACCGTAAGATGGCTTATCCGTCACTCGGTCAAAGCTAAGTCCTCACCTGACCTCCTCTCCACCTCTCTTCCTGTTCCTTAGAGCTATGTCCTGAAAGGAGACAGATCAGACATGCTCCCTTATGGCTCTGCATACAGGGAAGGATAGGGTGCTCTACAGATGCTACGGGCTGACACAAGTGTAGAAATTAGTGAGTCCATAGTCTGACAGGGGAGGCTGCAGAGTGAAGTGTGGCTGTCTGGGGAAAGAGGTCCTTCTTGTTCAGAGGATGTTATCCTTTGCTCCATTTGATCCTTCAGCAGATGGTGAGCAGGCCCTGGAATTCTACACACCTGGGAAAAGATGGCTCCACATCTGTCAGCATCCTGGGAAGAGATTACAGGCTGCCTGTCCCCTACTCTGGCATGTCTGAACTGAGGCTTGTACCTGCACCTCGTGGGGTTCTCCACCCCACTCCCCAAGGAGGGGGAGTGAGGGGTATTTAAGGGCATTAATACTGCTTTCCACACTTTTTCTCCCAATGAAAAGGAGGGAGAAATATTCGCATGGGCCAAAGTTGGTACTTAAAGTACATCTTGACCAGTTACAGGCCAACATGGGTAGGCCATAGTGTCAGATATTTGGTCAAATGTCACCGTGGAAGTTCCTTCCTTGAGGCAGAGACCACCAGAAGCTCCAAACAACAGAGTCAGACCCACAAAGACACCAGATACTGACATTATTATCTCTGAACTACAGCACAGTTACATCTACTATAGATCATGTAATGAAAGTTCATTAATATGAGCAGAGAACGAGAGACTTACGGTGACCACACAAATTCTAGAGAACAAGAAAAACAGCGTTTTAGAAGCAATCGAAGAAAATATTAATGAATTGAAAGAATTAGTGAGTTGAATAATTCAGAATATTAGTGAAATACTAATAAATTGAAGAATGCAGAAAGGAGATGAAAAATACGACAGACAGGTTAGAGCCATGGGAGCTGAGTGGGAAGATCACATGTATAACCCAACCAGTGTCCAGAAAAAGATAGCAGACATCATGCAAATCAGAAACACTGGAGGGCAATTATCCTGAACGATTTAAAGCATGGTGAAGATCAACAATGCCAGAAGTTGGTTCTCAGAGAAGAGTTAAAAATAAAAAATAAAAAACCCAATCATAATGGAAACCAGGAAAGGAAAAAGTGCATACAGAAAGAAGGTCTGAGGGCCTAGAGAGATGGCTCAGCAGGTAAGAGCACTGACAGCTCTTACAGAGGATCCAGGTTCGAGTCCCAGCACCCACACATGGCTAAAAATGATCCCTAACTCCAGTTTCAGGGGATCTGATGCCCTCTTCTGACCTCAGTGGGTACTGAATGATGCAGGTGCACTTACATACATGCAGGCAATACACTCAGACACATAAAATAAAAATAACAAAATTTTTAAAAAGAAAGAAGGTCTGAGTAAACAGCGTTAATCACAGGAAAGGGAGGGCATCACAGAAGCACAGGGGTTGGATGCATAAGTGGCCATCAAGAACAACTCTGTGAGTGACACTGGTTTAGAAGCAGGCGATGTGGCATGCTACTACAAGCATGCAACTTCCGAAAACTAACTCAGACATTTTTTTTAAAGCTTCACAATCAGACAGACGTTAAAGAAGCCAGCTGGATGGGGTAGGAAAGATTGCTCAGTGGTTAAGAGGGCATACTGCTCTTTCAGAGGATCCAAGTTTGGTTCCAAGCACCCACACAGGGCAATTCACAGTCACTTGTAACTCCAGCTTCAGGGGATCCAACGCCTCTGCCCTCCACAGGCACCTGCACTTGTGTGCGCACACACTCAAAAACAGACTAGTTAAAAATAATAAAAAGAATTTTTTTTTGGTCTTTTTGAGACAGGATCTCCCTGTAGCCCTAGCTGGCCTGGAACTCACTATGTAGACCAGGATGGCCATGAACTCACAGAGATCTGCCTGCCTCTGCCTCCTGAGTGCTGGGACTAAAAGCCTGTACCACCACTCCCGGCCAAAAGAAATCTTTTTAAAAAGCCAGTTGGGCCAGGCATAGTGGTACACGTGGTGCATTTGGTGTGATGGTACACACCTGTAACCCCCACACTCGGGAAGCAAAAGTAAGTGGATCAAGAGTTCAAAGTCATCTTCAGCTAGAAACTAAGTTCTAGGCCAGCCTGGGCTACATGAGACCAGGCACGCAGCCAGACCAGTGCAATCAACACCTAGCTAACACAAGCAAAAGAGGAAGGGAATAAAGAGGGGGCTTCTGACAATTTGCAGTGAAGAAATGATAGCCAAACTTAGCAATGTCACCAGGAGCTGGCCAAGAGTAGGCCACCAAAGTAGAACTTTAGGCAAAGGAAAGACACTCTACCATTCTGCTGTGTGATGCCAACAGCCATCAGGCACTAAGGGACCCACAGCCAGGTTCTCCCCAGCTTCCTGTGGCCTCAGAGAAGAAGGGATATGGTAAAGTCTTCAATGCAACCTCTGCTGGGCATCATCAACACCAGAGAAAAGTTCCATGTGTACACTCAGGCATGCAGAAGACTTACTGCAGGACATCTGTGTGAGTGTGTGTGTGTGTCTGTGTGTGTGTGTGTGTATCTGAGTGTGTTTGTGTGTATATATATATATGTATATATATGTAAGCAGGTATTCATGTATGTGTGTGTCTATGTATATATGTATGTATGAGTGTGTCTGTGCATATGTGCATGAGCATGTGAGTGTGTGTGTATGTGTGTGTAAGCAGGTATGTGTGTATATGTGTGTGAGTGTAAGTATGTCTGTGTATGTGAGTGTATATGTATGTATGAATGTGTCTGTGTGTGGATATATGTGTAAGCATGTGAGTGTGTATGTGTATATGTGTGTGGATAAGCAGGTATGTGTGTCTATGTGTGTCTGTGAGTATGAGTGTATCTATGAGTATATATATGTATGTGTGAATGTGTGTGTGTCTATGTGTGTATGTTTGTATATATGTGTGTGTATGTGAGTAGGTATGTGTGTATGTGAATGTGTGAGTGTATCTGTGTGTATATGTATGTCTCTGTGTGTCTGTGTCTATGTGTGTGTGCTATGTAGGAGTTATGTGTGAGTGTGCATGTATGAGCGTGTGAATGTGTGTGTCTATGTCTCTGGGCATATGTGAGTGCGTATGTGGGTGGGTGTGTATATATGTGTGTCTGTATGTGAATGTGTCTATATGTATATATGAGTGTATTTGTGTATGTGTGCATATATGTGTGTCTCTGTGTGAATAGGTATGTGTATATATATGTGTATGAATGTGTATATATGAGTGTGTATGTAAGTATGTATGGTGTGTGTGTGTAAATATGTGTGTTGGAGGCCAAGCCTTAAGTGTACCCCTGCCCCAGTTTGAAACAACCAGGTGGCCTTGTAAAAACATGTTTTTCTTGCCCTGATTTTTTTCTACATTTTACTTCCTTATCTTGTGAAACCACCAGGGCTCATGACTGTAGTAGAAATTCCCCAGCAGGGCCTTGCCGCCTTCCACTTCCCCTGCCTTCTCTCCGCCCTTTACCTTCCCCCACCCTCC
>NW_008336404.1:372379-374315 GCF_000622305.1 Nannospalax galili
GATGAGTCATACGCTGACTTTATCAGCCGCCTCACCAGCACGGCCAAAAGATTAGTCGGGGAATCTGAAGATAGTGCCTTTGTTAAACACTTGGCCTATGAAAATGCTAATTCAGCATGCCAAGAAGCCATCAGGCCCCACAGGCAGGGCCCTCTTTCTGACTACATTAAACTATGTTCAGGAATTGGGACAGCCCATGCAATGGGCCTCGTGATAGGAGCTGCCTTTCAAATTTTTACTAGGGATAAAACTTGCTTCAATTGCAAACAACCTGGTCACTTTTCTAAAGAATGCCCTGCTGGGTCCAGAGCCCCATGCGGCTTGCCCAAGACCATTTGCCCTAGGTGCAAAAAGGGGCGCCATTGGGCCAATGAATGCTGCTCTAAAACTGATAATGAAGGAAAAATCCTAGCCCCTAGGCAGGGAAAATTCTCACGGGGCCAACCTCTGGCCCCATCAAAGGGATTGAACCCTGGGGCTATCAGGTTCACCCCACCAGCACAGATCAGGAATTTAGCTCCCTCCTCAGAGTTATCCCTGGGAGTACCAGATTGGACCTCTGTGCCTCCACCTCTATAATATTAATTCCAGAACTAGGGTTTCAACTCATATCCACAGATATTTTTGGGCCATTTCCACCTGAATTGACAGGATATGTAATAGGCAGAGGAGGCATGCTCTTGGAAGGTCTCCAAATAGCCCCGGGAATAATAGATAATAGCTTCACTGGACAACTTGCACTTTTAGCCCTCTCCACTCTTGGGCCCATAAAAATTAATCAGGGGGACCGAATTGCATACCTCCTACTACTCCCTGCCAATACAGATGCCCATCCTAGTACTCCCCCAGCCTCTGGGCTTCCTGGGCCTTCAGAGATATATTGGGCACAACAAGTTACTGAAGATAGGCCTATGCTCACCCTGTGGCTAGATGATAAGCCCTTTAGGGGACTCACTGATACTGGGGCCGAGCGACACTGGCCTAAGGAGTGGCCATGCACGGTTTCCATGACTCATCTAAAAGGAATAGGCCAGACCTCCCACCCTAAGCAGAGTTCTAAGATCCTTACTTGGAAGGATGAGGAAGGAAATACAGGCCAAGTTAAGCCTTACATCATACCAGGGCTGCCCCTTAACCTGTGGGGTCGTGATATTCTATCTCAGATAAAACTTCTGATGTGCAGCCCCAATGAGATAATCACTCGTCAAATGCTAAAACAGGGATTCTTGCCTGGACAGGGACTAGGCAGGAACTCTCAGGGAATAAGAGACCCTATACAGCCCCCTCTATAGCCGAGGACTGCTGGATCTGCCAAAAGGTTGGACCCCCCAAACCCCTTGCTGTGATCATTAACACTTCCACCATCTCCAATACCTCAGAGTCTGAGCTATTTAAGCCTCCCCACAATTGCACCCTAGCTCCTCCCATACGAGTCCAATCCATGCCCATATTACCTGGACTCTGTGTTTTTGCCACACCATACCCAAATGGCTCCCGTGTCGATTTGGGGAACATTTATTCAACTTCCTGCAGCTCAAACATTTCTGTTTCATATGATGCTGATGTTTGCCCACCTGCTGGGAGTGTCTTTGTCTGTGGGGGCGGATGGGCACATAACTTCCTTCCGGTCAATTGGACAGGTCAATGTGCCCTCGCCGTCTTATTTCCAGATCTAGATATCATTCTAGGCAGCAAGCCCCTCCCCGTTCCTGCCTTTGAATACGTGGGAGGCCGTCCCAAAAGAGCCGTCCAAATGATTCCCTTAATGATAACACTCGGCATAACCGCCGGGCTGGCTACTGGAACTGCAGGCTTGGGGATGGCCACCCACACCTACTATAAACTCTCCCAACAATTGATTGATGATGTTCAACTTCTCTCAGAAACCATAATAGAGATCCAGACAAAATCTCAGCATAGACATGGGAAAGTGGGC
>NW_008336404.1:374433-452212 GCF_000622305.1 Nannospalax galili
TCCAAATGATTCCCTTAATGATAACACTCGGTGTAACCGCCGGGCTGGCTACTGGAACTGCAGGCTTGGGGGTGGCCACCCACACCTACTATAAACTCTCCCAACAATTGATTGATGATGTTCAACTTCTCTCAGAAACCATAGTAGAGATCCAGACACAACTTGATAGCCTGGCTGAGGTAGTCCTTCAAAACAGAAGAGGTCTAGACTTGTTAACTGCTGAAAAGGGAGGCATCTGCTTGTTTTTACAGGAGAAGTGCTGTTTCTACGCCAACAAATCCGGCATAGTTTGAGATAAGATCAAAAATCTCCAAGAACAATTAGAAAAGCGATGTCAGGAACTACAAGATAACCCCTTCTGGACCAGACTTGGTGGACTCATGCCCTATCTCCTTCCGCTCCTTGGCCCCATCCTCGGCCTTCTGATAGTTATTTCCCTTGGGCCCTGGGCATTCAATAGGATCACAAAATTTATCAAACAACAGGTTGATTCAATTTTATCTAAGCCCATTCAAATCCACTATCAACATGTAGAGATGACTGAGCCCCTGGAAACTGAATATGACAGACCCTTAAGGTCTCCTGGTACCTTAACCTTAGACTTATAACTCCCTAACATCTATAACCAGACTAGCATGAGGTTGGTACATTCACCTTTGCCCACTGAGCTTGACTGGCAGCCAGAGACGGGTAAGAGAAGTGGCCCCCTCACTAAAACACCTAAGACAGGAGAGCCGCCAAAGCTGCGGCCTCATCCCATGACGGGTGTATGATTTGGGGGAGATCCCTTCCAACCTAAGACAGGCGCAGTCACCCGGGCAGGGACCCAAAGGTCCCTCACTGCTCTGCCTCGCCTCCCCAAAAGTACCAAGAACTATAGCCTCTCACGGGAGGAGTCTGGGCTACCTTTATTAAAGTAGAAGGGAGGAGATGTTGGAGGCCAAGCCTTAAGTGTACCCCTGCCCCAGTTTGAAACAACCAGGTGGCCTTGTAAAAACATGTTTTTCTTGCCCTGATTTTTTTCTACATTTTACTTCCTTATCTTGTGAAACCACCAGGGCTCATGACTGTAGTAGAAATTCCCCAGCAGGGCCTTGCCGCCTTCCACTCCCACCGGCCTTCTCTCCGCCCTTTACCTTCCCCCACCCTCCGCTTTACTATATTAACACTGTGTGATTGCTCAATAAAAGAGACTTGATCAGAATACTGTCTTGTCTCCATTTCTTCATGCCCCCTGTCTATTCATTCCTCCAGGTTCAGTCTCGGTGCCCCACGCTGTTGCTCCGCGGGTCGGGGCATATGTGTGTGTGAATGTGAGTGGGTATGTGTGTGTCTGTGTCTATATGTGAGTGTGTATGTATATATATTTGTGTAGTATATGTTTGTGGGTATATGTGTGTATGTGTGTGTTTATGTGTGTCTGTATATGTGTTGTATGTATGAGTGTGTCTGGGTGAATATGTATGTGTATGAGTGTACATATATGTGTCTATCTATATGTGAATGTGTATGAGCATACATGTGTACATGTGTATGAATGTGCATGTGTGGGTGCACAGGTCTATGGGTGTGCCAAGGCCAGAGGAGGATGTTGAAGATCCTGTTGCATCACTCCTTGAGACAGGGCCTTTTGCTGTGCCTGCAGCTAAGCTGAATGCCAGCAAACTAGTGATCCTCCTGTCTCCACCTCCCACAGTTCTGGGTCACATCCAGCTTTTGTATGGGGGTGCTAGAGATCCAAAGTCGGTTCCTCATGCTTGCACAGCAAGCACTCCTACTTGCTGAGCCATCTTTCCAACTGTAGGACTTCTATAGGTAGAAAAAAAAGAAAAAAACCAAATATCTGTCAATAGGGGAGCGGTTTTTTAAAAAGATGACACATCCATACCATGGAACATGACATATGGCCTCAGTTTTTTAATGAGACAGGTGCTCCATATGTACTTATATGGAGAGGTGTCTGGATTGCTACTGACAGGGGCAGGGGAAATACACAAACATGCATATTGTATGATGCCTTCTATGTTTTGTAAAACATCCATTAAAAATGCATGTATCTGCGTGTATGGAGAGGCATCAAAATGTTCTATAAGAAATCAACACCACCCTGAGAACAGCGGTTATAACAGGAAGGGATTCAGATGTGGGAGTGAATTGTGGGGAAAGCCAGGCCAGGGAACTTTTTTTATCTAATTTGTTCCACTCTGTGATAAAGAGAATATATGCACATAGCACTTGCATAATTGTAATTAGGAACTGAAAAAAAGCTGAGGGGCAGGGGTGGGGTGCATTGCAGCCTCTCCAAGAACGGTGGAAAACTCCCAAACAACAGAGCATACCACCTGAGAGGAATGCTCAGCAAGCGCTCCGCTTTTAACAAAGGGCTGCCTGGCAGCTGCTGAGGAAAGTGGGACGGATCCAAGTGGAAAATGTTCTCCAAAGCTGCACAAATGATGCTCAGGGTGCAAGGGGTGTTTTAAACGGACAGACAAGTTATCCTACACCTGGGAAAAACAAACACCGGCCAAACCAATGTGGAGAGGGAGACAGGAGTGCACTGCACAAACCAGGGTTCAGTCCCTGCTCTGAAATTAGAGGGCTGACCTTGAGGGTCACCACATTCCTCTGAGCTCCTTTACTCATTTTGAAAAGAGACAATGTCAGGGAGCTGGGGAGATGGCACCATGGGAAAAGTGCTTGCTGCTCAAGTATGAGGCAGAGACGGGAGGTTTCCCGAGGTCACTGGCCAGTGGGGAGGTCACTGGCCAGTGGTCTAACTGAATTGGCGAGCTCCAGGTTCAGCGAGAGACTCTGTCTCAAAAGTAAGCTAGGAAGTGATTGAGGAAAACACCTGACATCACCTCTGCCCTCCATACCTGTACACATCTGCACACACATGCACACACAGACACAGACACAGACACAGACACACACACACACACACACACAGCAAAACTTAAGGGTCAGAATTGAGAAACTGAAGAAACAAGTGGAAGCCAACGTGATCTGGCACGGTGCAGGAAGCTCACTAAAATCTGCAGTGTTTCCTGGGGAAAACGGGGCTGGGAGGGTGGACAAGGGACACTTAAAATCCTCATACATTCTTATGCTTGAATTTAAACAAAGAGCTCATATCCCTTTCATTGTGTGTGTGTGTGTGTGTGTGTGTGTGTGTGTGTGTATTGTGTGTGTGTGGTGTGTGTGTTGTGTGTGTGTGTGGTATATGTGTGTGGTGTGTGTATGTGTGTGTGTTGTGTGTGTGTTGTGTGTGTGTGTTGTATGTGTGTGTGTGTTGTATGTGTGTGTGTTGTATGTGTGTGTGGTGTGTGTGGTGTGTGTGTGTGTGTGTTGTATGTGTGTGTGTGGTGTGTGTGGTGTGTGTGTGTGTGTTGTATGTGTGTGTGTGTTGTGTGTGGTGGGTGTGTGTGTTGTATTGTGTGGTGTGTGTGTATTGTGTGTGTGGTATGTGTATGTGTGTGTGGTGTATGTGTGTGGTGTGTGTGTGTGTTGTATGTGTGTGTGTGTGTTGTGTGGGGGGGTGTTGTACGTGTGTGTGTGGTGTGTGTATGTGTGTGTGGTGTGTGTATGTGTGTGTGTGGTGTATGTGTGTGGCGTGTGTGTGTGTGTTGCTGGGGATTGAACCTAGGGTATCACACACATGCTGGTCAAAGGCTACACCAGTGAGCAGTGAACATCTCCACATCTCCAGTCCTTTTTTTTTTTTTTTTTTTTTTCAAAAAGTTTCACTGAGTTGTTGCCCAGGCTGGCCTTCAACTCACTCTAGAGGCCAGACAGGCCTTGAACCTACAATTTTCCTACCTCAGACTCCCAGTTAGGTGAAATTACAGACCTCCACCATCAGGTCTCACCCATTTTTACATTTTAAAAATCAAATAGGGTCTGGGGCTGTAGCTCAGTGGTAGAGCACTTGCCTGGCATGTGTGAGGCCTGGATTCCATCCCCAGCACTGCAAAAATAAATGTTAAAAATAGAAAACTAAAAAGGGCCCAGCCAACCTCTCACCACACACCTCTGGTGAGCCCACCCTGCTCGCCCACTCCCGGACCCCCAGCACTGTTCTGGCATGCATGCCTGGGCTGCCATTGGCTCAGCCTCTAAGAGTGTGCACCTGGCCACTGCTAACTCTCACCCCAATACAATTTCAACACTGTGATTATGAGGAAGTGCAGATAAAATGAACAAGGCTCTCCAAACTCACATCCCTCCCCAGCATGGGCTCAGGACCAGGACAGGCGGGAACCAAGTGACAAACGTTCTCTTGTCACCTGCCTGCACCCTGTGATTTAATATCGTTTTGACATTTCTCCAGCTGAGTGGCAGCCAGGGCTCCCATCGCATGAAATCAGGCAGATAAAAGCAGGAGCAGAGGGCATGGGGACCTTGACTCCCTGTCATTTTGCCACCATCTCTCCCAGAGACGCGCTGGCGTGTTAAGCTGCTGAAGTCAATAACGAAACGGATCGGGGATGAAGGTGGAAAGAGACTGAGAACCCCTTAGAACTGTTCCTTCCTCAAGAGTCCCAGGGTTCTGCTGCTGTCTCTGGGAGAAGGGGCACCAGGGGGGTTGTACACAGCCACGCAGAGGAGACCCAGGCTGGTGGTGGTGGAGTCACAGGGCTCCATCCCATGAGCTGAGCATCCACTACATATGCACCAGGTCAGGACACCACCGTGAACAACATCTGCAAGGCTCCAGCCCCAAGACAATCATGAGTGTTTCCGTTTCTTTTCTTGTTGCTATGAAAAACTACCCTGACATAAAGCAACTCATAAAAGAAAGGGTTTATTTAGCTCAAGTTCAAGATGCAGTCCATCCTGGCAGAGAAGTCAAGGCAGCAAGAAGCTGCTGGTCACACCATGTCTAGCACAGTTAGCAGGGAACAGTGAATACAAGCCACTGCTCAGCTCCCTTTATCTACTTACACAGTCCAGGGTCCCAGCCAGGGAATGGTGCTGCCCACAGTGGACAGGTCTTCCCACCTCAATTACTACACTCAAGATAATCCCCCACAGGCAGACTCAAAACTATCTCCCAGGGGATTCTTGGTTTTCTCATGTTGACAATTAGTACTCACCATCCCATGATGAACTTGCAGTTAAATAATATTATCTCCTGCTTGTTTACTGATACCCATTTCATACTCAAAAATACCCTTTGAAATAGAATTTTACAAAAAAGGCAAGTGAGGCTCAGGGAAGTTGAGAAGGTTCCCACCCTTGAAGTACTTAGTAAAAGGCAAATCCCTGGGATTTGAACCCAGAACATCTGTGTGTCCATCTATCTGTCTGTCTGTCTATACCCCACACTCTGCAGGAAGCAGCATCTCTCCTTGTCTAGAACCTGAGCCCTGGTCCTCCTGGAGCTTCTGTGGCAGTCATTTACCTTTCTGCCACCCAGTCCCCAGCCTCACTCCTGGGTGAGCGCCAGGCAAAGGTAAGGATGCTGTGTTAACATCTGTGCTGATGAGCCTGGCAGAGGACAGTCAGAGCAAGCACCTTCTGGACTATTTTGACATGTTGAGGAAATCAGGCAAAGCCAAAGGGCCAGTGCTTTGGCCCACGCCTCCTAACTCTGTAAGAGTGGTCCAACCGGCCCCTACTTGACTTCGTGCATTCTGTCCTATATCTTTTTTAAATATTTTATTATTTTTTAACAGAGCATAGGGTAGGGGTTTATTTACAGAAGAGTGGGCACCCCGTATTTACAGCTGCACTGGAAAGTCCACACTCAAATACAGATCCTGTGACTTCCTGACAGCTGCACAAAATGGTGAGAGAGGTGCCTCTTGGTGTTCTCGGCTTATAGATCCTTTTCTCCTTCCCTGACATGCAGCTAAAGTTGATTGATTGGGTGGGAGGGGTAATTGAGTCCCCCTAGCTCCTTGATAAGCATGGGAAGGAGGTGTGACTATAACTTGCCAGCATAGTGGTCAGAGGACATTTCCAATTAACACTCCACCCCTTCCTCTGGTTCTTACATTCTTTCCGCCAACCTTTTCCGCAAAAGTCCCCGAGCCTTGGAGTGGGTGGTAAGTGCGGGATGATCTTCCTCCACAAAAGTCCCCGAGCCTTGGAGTGGGTGGTAAGTGCGGGATGATCTTCCTCCCATTGTGGCAAGGCACTGAACTTTCAGGTCTCTGCATCATCTGTTTTCCATGGGCTGTTGGTCAGTTTCAGTGGGATTCCATCTGTTATAAAAACACACACAGCAAGAAGCAAGAACATCTAAACCGTGGGTGCTATAATAACTTAACCTATGGGCGAAAACACAAACGCTTGGCCGGTACTTTAGCAGATGCATCACCATCTTGGTTTTTTTGAGGCAAGATCCGTCACTGGGACATGGGACTTACTGAATTGGCTAGACTGGTTGTCCAGTGAGTGCCAGGGATCCTTTTGTCTTCACCTCCCCAGTGCTGGCTTTGCAAGAGTGCGCCACCAACTCTGGCATTTCTCTTGGGTCCTAGAGACTGAACTAGTCTTCATGCATGCCAAGCACTTTATCAACTGAGCCATCTCCCCAGTCCATGTCTCCTTCTTTTTGGTCTGCTTCTAAGCTTTTTCTTATTTTATATTTATTACTATGTATTAACTGTACATATTCATGAGCTTTGATACATACATACAGCATGCACTGATCAAACCCGGCCTTCCTCTCCTCCCCCATTTCCCAATCTTTAGCAATCATTATTCTACATCAAGATCAACATGTTTTTTAAATCTACGTATGAAAGCAGCCCTACTTGTCTATCTACATCTGGCTTATTCTACTTAGCATGAAGTACTCCAGGTCCATGCATTTTGCTACAAATGACAGGATTTCATCCTTCTTTGTAGACGAATAATATCCCTTTGTGTATATATTCCACATTCTCTTTCTTCCTGCACTGCTGAGCACCTGGGTTGATTTCCCATCTTACCCATTATGCATAGTGCTGCCACGAACAGGGGCATAGGGTCTCTTTGGTTTGCTGATTTCCTTTGTCAATGTCTTTCCCTTGACAGCAGGTAGATTCTCAGAGAGGAAATGGATACAAAAGTCACTCCATCCCTGCCAGAACTAGGCCTCTGCTCCCCCCTTTCCCTACAAAGTGACATTACCACTTTTGACTTTGAGAGAGGCCCAGATCTGCAGACTGAACCTGACATTCAGTGACACGGGGCCAGGCTGCTGCTGTGCATCTAAAGTGTATTCTTCTTCCCAAACACCTGCTGTGACATCATGTCGACTCAACCTGAATTCCAAGGCACAGTTCCTCCCTCCACCTTTCCATTGCATGCGCCCCACAGATGACCCCGCCCGCTGCCCAAGCCCATGGCTGGGCCCTGGACAGCAGGCCACTCCACCCCTCACCCAGCATCCTTGACGAACCAACACCACCCAACGCCCACAGCCTCCAACCTCCCCTTCACTCATTCCTTCCTCCTGGAAGATTCAGGCTATATGACCATAGGCAAGTCTCTACCGAAGTCAAGACCTCAGTTTCCCCATCTATAGAGCAAGACCCAGATAGGGACCACCCAGATGTACCCTTCGTCACTTGAGCGGCCCAGCAGAGTAGGATGCTACTGGCTTTGAGCACAAACGTGTACCAGGAAATCATCCATCCAGTGCCGACCCTGCTGGCCACCTTTCTTCTCCCTCATATACATCTGTGCCTTCTGTGCTCCCGGAGAGTACCACAGCAGAGAGGGACAGGGCTCCTTTCGCCTGGGACTGCTATCCAGCAGTCAGAGTGACCATAAACCAAGGAACCCACTAAGAGAAAGAAACCATTTCAGGCTGTAACAAGGAAATACAAAAATTAAAAATAAATAGGACACTGTGAAAGAGAGTAACATTCTCTGAGAAAGATCTTATCACCATGGGAGAACAGATACAATGAAACACCAATATTGCTCCCTGGTGACTGGCCAGCTGTCCCCACCCTGTGCTGGCAAAGGGAAGTCCCCTACATGGCTCCCTTCCCACCCCTCACTCATCCTACAAGTTTCTGGCATTTTCCAGCATCCAGCTGGGCAGTATGACTCTGGCCTGTGCCTGCTGTGCCTGGCCAGTCCCCTCTCAGACCCCAGGGAGGTGCCCTGACCTCCAGGATGGGGCTGTGTGAGCATGCCTCCTTCCCATAGATGAATGGACCATATCAGAATACCTGAACAAAAATCAGCTTTGGGCTTGAGCTTGAGATCCTGACCCTGACCCCCACCTGCCCGATGGACAGAACAGAGAAAAGACTGGATCAGACAGAGAGACATACCAGGAAACAAGGAGAGCTGGGAAGGTGTTGTGAACACACTATGCCGGAAACAGACACATGTTAGAATCCCAGGAGCAGAGTTACAGGAGGTCGTGAGTTTGAATTTTGCTGGAAACAAAACTCTGGTCTTCTAGAAAAGCAGGAAATGCTCTTAACCACGGAGCCATCTCTCCAGGCCCTCTGATTTCTTGATGTAGGCACCTGGAGCTATAAACTCCCCTCTTAGGACTGCTTTTATTGTCCCCATAGGTTTGAGGTGCTATGTCTTCAGTTTCATTTGGTTCTAGGATTGTTTTATCTCCTTCTTGATTTCTTCAAGAACCCAATTATCATTCATCTCTCCAGTCATGGGACACAAGTCTTCTATCCCTTCCTCTTAGCAAGCGCTTTGGGGTTGCCAGGACCCCACTGGTCCTGTATCCTTCATCATTACTGTACAAAGTGGGGACATATTCAGTTATAGCAAATGCAGCCCAGCCTGTGCTCAGTTCCCTGCATCCTCCCATAAGCCCCTAGAGCCCAGAGTCAGGGTCTACGGACAGGAGTAAATCCTGTTCATTTGAGAGACCCTATGCCTTCACCCCGGGGGGGTTCCATCCCATCTGCAGCCCTGAGCCATCAGAATTACAACTACCTGAGCGACAGCAGTGGGGCCTGGCGTTCGCAGAGCTCACTCCACTGGCACCCCAGATCTTTGCCATGGATACAAAGAGCACTCCACACTTCATGTTTTCTTTCTAATGAAGCAGGGTGGTTTTGCCAGAGCTGAGCAGCATGGAGAGGGCAGTGTGCCCAGGCACCAGATCTGGGACACTGGACTTCTGACTGCAGGGTTATTGGTCCCTCTGGGTCTCTCGCTGCCCAGTCTGGGGTCACCCAGGCATTGGCTGTTGCTCAGAGCTGTGGGAGTCTATCCCCAGCACAGACAATAGAGGTCTCTTTTTTCTTCTTTTTCCTCTTCCTTCTCTGGCTGCCCTTCCTTGCTGCCTGTAATCTCTGAGATCTGAGACGCAGACGTCAGAATGGCACCACTGCCCTCCTTTAATTAGAACCAGATTCCTCTGCCCCAGAGCCCCAGCTGCAAAGGACAGAGACCCATACTGACCATAATTAATGTTTCTCTGCTTTGCAGAAAATGGGGTGTAGGACCCAGGGTGTGGATTCTTCCTCAGGACCCTCAGTAAAGGAGAGAGCCTGGAGGCAGTTCACCAGCAACAGACACTCCACAGGCAAGAAAGGAAGCCAAGAAGGGAAGCTGCCAAGCTGAGAGCCCTGGACATCTTGAGGGAGAACCAAGGGGTCCCCTAGATGGGCTGGAGCCAGCCTGGGCCCTCCACCAGGACCGTCAGTGCTCTGTGCCTTGGAGGGAAGGAGGGATGGTGAGGGACAAAGGAAGAGGAGGGGAGAATGGGGAGGAGAGATGAAAGGAAGAGAGAAGGGAGAGGAGAAGGAAGGAGAGAGAGTGGTGGGAAGAAGGGAGGAAATGTGGGGTAGTGAGGGAAAACAAGCTGGGGGAGAGGGAGAGAGAGGAGGAGGAGGAAGGGCAGAAGCAGGTGAGAGGTCTCCCAGGTGAGATACCAAGACAAGGGGCTCTTGTGTGAAATGAAGAGTCATCACTGCCTTCTGCTCCCGCAGAGCCTTTGTTCTCTGCCAAAGCACCAGAGGCAGAGCCTGGTTCCAGCCAGAGTCCAGAGCCCAGGGCAGAGGCTGTTCAAACATGCTCCCCAGCAGTGGGATGACTCAATACACTGACACACTGAGAGGCAGCTCTGGCCCTTCCTCCAAGATGCACCCACCCAGTCCCTGAGTGACAGGGGAAGTGAGGTGGGGCAGAATTCTGGGTCTCAGCACCCTAGAGCATACCCCAGAGCCTGACTGCTCCCAGGTTTGGGGGTGGGGGAAGGTTGATTGGTTGGTTTGCGGGGGCAGGCTTGGGGACTGAAAATCAGGGCCTCACACATGCTAAATACATACTATACCATGGAGCTGCATCCTCAGCCTTAATCTGATGCTTAAGCCAGAATCACATCCGAGGTTTGGTGTGTTCACCCACAAGCTGGAGAGAGTCTGGATGGCAGGGTTGGCTGTGCCAGGATGTCCCAGTGAAAACACTCACTGAGGGTGGAGGAGCAAGAAAAGCATTGCCTACACAGAAGATGCATGGATGGATGGATGGAGGATGGATGAATAGATGGATGGATGATGATGGATGCATGGATTTATGGATGGGTACATGCATGGACAGATGGAGGATGGATGGATGGTTGGATGGATGGATGGATGGATAGATGGTTGATGGATGGATGCATGGATAGGTACATGGAAGATATATGGATAGATGGATAGATGGATAGATGGATGGATGGATAATTGAATGAATAGAGGAGGAAATGGTAAGAGCAGGAATAAATAAATAAATAAATACAGTGACTAAATGATAATACACATTACTGGAGGGATGGTATCTGAGTAAACTAGGCTAGTGATTTGTACCAGACATATATTCCCATGTTCCTAGTCTTATAAGAGGGGAGACTGAAGCACAGAGAGGTTAGGAACTTATTCAAGGTCACACAGCTGCTATGAGGCAGACCTGGGACTACACCAGGCCGTCTGGCTGTACAGCCCATGCTGCCAACTCTACCGGAGCTGATGCCATGAATCAGGCTCCCAGAAAACTGGACCTCCCCACTAAACCCTGCTTCATCTGATATTTTAAACCCCTGACAAAACCCAGCTCCTACAGTCTGGATTTCGTCAGGGAATCTTTCCATCTTGTCCCATGGATGGTTTCCAGTGGTGATTTTCTCCCTCAGTTTCCAGCCTTTAAAGGCCTGGAAGGCGCAGAAAAAACTGGAGGGGTTTCAGAGGGCAGGGCAGCAAGGCAGTGGAAAAATCTGAGGGCAGGAGACGTCCCAGCCCGCACGTGTGTGCCACAAGTTGTGGTGCTGAAAGCCAGTGTTTGGTCTGGGAGATGGTTTCTCAGTCTCATGGCCACACTGCTTGCTCTCTACAATCCACTCTTCATTGTAGAGGAAGAAAGGAAGGAAGTGGGCCCAGGAGAATGGGGTGAATAATCACATGCAGATAGATTAAGGCACAGCACCAGCAGCCAAATGTGCCCAACAGTAAAAATAGTTTGTCCCTTAGGTAAGGAACTCTTTATCCTTGGAAGTATTCAGGTCATTACAGGACAATGAAGACAGGAGGCCCGTGTTATAGACAGTATTTTCTGTGTCGATATCCTGACTCTGAGAATTCTAGTTCAGTTCTGGAGTTCCTCAGAATGAGTCTGTGTTGTTCCAAATCTTTGATGCCAAGAGATTTTGTAAAGATCCCAAGAATTCATACCGAGATCCCAAAATGCCATGTGGAGATCCCAAGATTCCACACAGAGCTCCTGAGATCCCATATTGAGATCCCAAGATACCAGAGGACTCCCCCCTCAAAATCCTACACAGAGATCCTGAGATTCCACACGAAGATTCTGTGGGCTGACAGCCCTGGAAAGCATCTGTGAGATTGTGATTATAGGATGCAGCAGATAGGATGCTCACACCCTGCCAATCAAACCTCCAGAAAAGCATCTTTAAGTGCAGAAAAGATGTTCAATTCCAGGATTCTGTACATCTCAGAGCTAGGAATGGGACTGACAGGAGAGAGGTGACAATGTGTATACCAATCAGTCTCTGGAAGGTTAACTAACCAGTTATCTCCAAAGACCTTTCAGTGCTGCAAGCAGAGACCCCGGGAAGTCCCCACCCCACTCTCCCTCTCTCCTTGCCTGACTCAGTCTGCAACCACCTAGAACCTCTGGGTTCAGGGAAACCTCCCAGAAGCCCCCATTCCCCCTTGTGCCTGAACTACATTCCAGCAAAGGACCTGATTAAGAGACCGTGACAGAAGTCTACAACCTGCTTTGAGGTGCTCCCTCAGGCTAGAAAGACAGAATTGGGTATCTAGCCTTAGTCTTGGGACCCAGGCTGGTCAGGTAGGACCACACCCCACATCCTGACTGCTGCTGGATCTTAGCCACTGTCACCTGTGCAAGTAGCTAGGATCATCCCAGGGACTCCTGCACCTGCCTCATGGGGCTAGTGGATTGGATCAAAGCCCTTTAGAAGGACCACCGAGAAGTGACCCCGAGGGAACATTTCAGTTGATCCCTTTAGAACACACTTGGGGCACAGGGACACTGTGTTCAGAGGGCAAGTGAGATTTTTCTGGTGTGTCTCCCTCAGAATATACAGCACAGGGAACAAGAAACAACAGCCCACTGTCACCCTCCTCTGTCTTCCTCCTGGCCACCTTCTCTGCCAAGGCACCTCCACCCTCCCACCCCACCCCCACTTTCTAACTCACTGCACTCTCAGGCTCCAAGCAGGGCTCTCTTAACATTCAGTTCTAGCTTCTCTAGTAATTTCATTCCTAGAAGGGGTTCACAGAACAGGCAGAGAGGACAAGAACACTGGGAACCCAGTGACCCTGGGTTCTAAGGAACATACTAGCAACGTCTCCCCAACCCATCTAAGCAGCTCCTGAGTGGGGCTGGAGGCCTGGGTCACATACTGTGGAAGGAATCAAGCCCTGAGCCCTCAGACGTGGCCATGGAAGAAGAGTGAACCACTGTCTCCCCACCTCAAAATCCTCCAAGAAATGCCCCTACTGTTCTGCCCTTACTTGTCCCTGGCTTGGACCCCAGTGAGCTACAGCAGAGTTCTGACCTCACCACAAGTGAGGGGTTGGTTCAGACAGTTCCAGCTTTCCTGGTGCTTAATGTCCAGCAGGTAGAGAGAGCACAGGTTCCACCTCCAACCTCCACCTGTGTGATACTAGTGCCACCTTTGGGGCCTCAGCTCTCTGGTTCACTGCTTAAAAGCTCTGGCCAATCAGGGACCTCCTATTTCCTAGGCCACTTAAAAGAAAGGCAGAAGAGCCTGAAAATAACCAGAAGCACTTCTGGGGATATGAATTCACTATGGCATGGGATTACACCCTCAGAAACCATGTAGGGGCTGGGGTTGACAACAGCATGACTTACTGCTGGAGGATCAAGGAGGGACCTCCTGAACCTAAGCCACAGGCAGACCCTCCAGGCCATAGCATAGGCAGCCCTGCCAATGACCAGAGAGGGAGGACTCAACCCAGTGCTGCTCAGGGTGGGCCCAGAGCCAGCTAGTTCACAGCCACCAAGAGCTCAGCTGGGGACAAGAGAAAGGTCACCGTGGTGCCAGATACCAGTCTAGCAAACACATGTACACCCACATCGCCAACCAAGCAGCCCTGCCAATGACCAGAGAGGGAGGACTCAACCCAGTGCTGCTCAGGGGAAAGAGGACCAGAGCATCCAGGCCAGGCCAGCCACATAATTCTCAAAGTCACTGCCTCCTACAGGATAGGCACAGGGGCCCCTTACATACCCACAGCCATAGCAGGACCAGTCTTTAACTCAGGGAACAGACAACAACTCGAAGCCTCCATGTGGGCTGTCCATTCAGCCAGACCCATCTGGGGACAGATCAGAGCACTGTGGCCTCATTATTCTCCAGGCTGTTTCCCATGGCCCCTCCCTGGGATGCTGTGGTTGCTATAGTAATCACAAAGCTGGAGGTAACAGAGGCAACTGCTGGTTGCAGACAAGGGGACATCTCAACCCCCAGAATCTGTGGGGGCTCTAGGGGACTTGGAGACACTTGGGGGCTTGAGGGATATGTGCCCTAGGAGAGCAGGGGTCCTGAGAGGCTGCACTTTGAGCCCTACTTCTTCCTGGGCCCTATGGCATGAGGGGAACCCTTTTGTTGTCCCACTAAACCTCACCACATGAATGGTCTCATTTTTCAGATGAGAAAACTCAAGTATCTGAGGTATGCAGTATGTCCATCACAGGAAGTCCAGTGGCAGGGCCAGTGTTCCACCCAGGCCTGCCCAACTCATGATGGTCTTTGGGCCTCAGTCAGCACAGACAGGAAATGACCAATAAGTATGGACTCTGGTAGAGTGCTAGGGAGGGGCCAAGACTGAGAGCGGGTAAACAGAGGCTCAACCTGTGATGCTGCCCTCCTGAGGTGTGTAGCCTTGGGCATCTCAGCCTCCACTACCTCATCTTCCCCCAAGGTGATGTGAGGGGTCAAATGATCCTATGTGCTTGGTGCACCGTTAGTCAGGTGAGGCTGGAGCCCAGGCTGGCCTTACTCAGAATCTCCTGGCTTGTGGCTTCTTTGTGCATCCTTCCTTCTTTTCTTCCTTCCCTCCCTCCATCCATCCATGCCCTCCTTTCTCCCTTCATCCCTCCCTCATATTCCTCCATCCATCCATCTCTTTATCCCTCCATCCTTCCATCCATCCCCAATCTCTCCCTCCACCACCTCTTCCATTTCTCTTTTCATTCCCCCTCCAACCCTCTAGCCCTCCCTCCTTTCATGCCTCCCTATCCCTCCCATTCTTCCCTCTATCCAGAAAGGGGCCTGGCACATGCTAAATGGCAATGCAGACTTCTGACTTATCTGAGAACGAGTGTGACTGGACAGTTACAGACACTCTGCCTGTCCCGAGGTCCCTCCCCATCCATCCTTCAAAGGAGGTGACCTGCTTTTCTAATACACAGAGAGAATCCAAGACTCAGGTCAGACCAACTACCCCAAACACACAACTCCTGCTTCCTCCTCTGCTGTCTGGAGCCCAGTAGCCTCTCCAGACCGAGCTTAACCTCTGCACCACACCCAGTCTGTGTGCTGCTCCCTCTCACCCTCTCTGGTCCAGACCCTGCTCCCTGTTCTCCCCCAGGGCCCATCACTCCCTGAGGCTTCAGTCAACCACATTTTGCTGTGACCTTTAACCTCTGCATGCAGCAGCTCAGGCCCAGCCTCCACAACCTCCATACACAGATGCCTCAAGTTCACAGCCACAGTCACATCCAGTATCCCCTCAAACATGCTTACCTACACAGGGACCCTTATAAGGCACCCCCAGGTCATCACTCAAGTCCAAATCCTGGAAGCCCTCCAGACTCTCCTGTCCACCACTGGGCTCACTCCTCTCTGCACCAAGATTAAATCCAAGTCCCCAGGAACCACCAAACCTACCCCTTACTCCAAGTCTACACCCACGTGGTGACCAAGGGACCTTTGGGCACAAATCTACTCCTGTCACTCCCCAGCTCACACTCTGCACAGCAACCTCCACATTCAGAGGCAATCTTTCAATTCTACACCACCCACAGCACACACCAGCCCTAGGGCCCAAGGGTCTGATCTTCCAGCCCCTCTACCACCCAGTGCCTCCCCAGTGGAGGCTGGACAGTCTTCTTCCTCCTTCCCACCTCTTTACTCACGAACCTCTCCTGGTCTTGCAGGCACCAGTCCAGGAGTCTCTTCTCCCAGGCAGGTTTCACTATTCACAGCAGCTTGTGTTCCCCATCCACAGCTTAACACACTTCATATGACATGTGCTCAACCCCAGTTTCTCTGGTCTACCAAAGCACCATGAAGCCATTAAATGTAGGTGTCATGTTCAGCACTGCCAATGTGGCCATGTCTGACACTCAGCCAGGAGATAGACAGAGGGGATGGATGGATGGATGGATGGATGGATGGATGGATGGATGGATGGAGATATATGATGGATGGAGATATATGATGGATTAATAAATGGATGAGTGAATGGATGGGCAATAAGTAGATGATGGATAAAGAGTCGATAGATTGTGGGTGGGTGGATAGATAGATGATGGATGGGTATGTGGATAAATGAATGGATGGAGAGATGTAATGATGGGTGATTGGATAGATAAATGGAGGGATAGTAGGTAGATGATGGATGGTGGATGAATGGCTATATGGGAGAGTGATGGGTTATGGATAGATAATGGATGGATGGATGGATGGATGGATGGATGGATGGATGGGTGTGGATGGATGATAGATGAGTACATGGATGAATGGTGGGTGGGTGGATGGATGGATGGATAGATGGATGGTAGGTGGATGATGAATGAGTACACTGATGGATGGATGGTAAGTGTATGTATAATGAATGAATACATGGATGGATAGATGAATGGACAGTGGGTGGATGGATGATGAGAAGATGGATATGACAAAAGCTACACATGTAGCACTCAGAGCTGGTTTGGAGACTCAGAGATTTCATGCTATCCATTCCCACCCACCAGTAGATCTCCGCAAGAAAATGAAATTCTCCCACAATACAAAGACCATCTGCATTCCAGACCTACCTGTCCTGGTTGCCTCTTGCAGCCACATCCCTATGCAGTGAGTCTTGTGGCCTTAGTCATAGCAGTTCCAGGAAGCAGTGTCACCACCCAATGGATGGTAAGTCCAGCCACTCAGAGTACGAGGTGTTAGGAGGCCCCCAGTGGGGACTTCTCTCAGGAGGCTCTGCTGAGGATGGATGATGAGCTCCACCACATCCCTCTCAAAAGGAAACCACAGGTCACCAGACCAGAGTGGACCTCCAAGATGATGGTGACACTAAAGTCAATAAGTTACTGCTGCGTTAGGGTGCAAGACCCACCCAAGTCCCTCAGTCACAAACTGAGCCAGACTGGATCCAGGACACCCATCTTGGTGGCCTACAGGTGTCTCCAATGTCCCCTCCCAGCCTTCCCACCCTGCCTCAACCCTGTACCCACACAGCATCTCTCCCTGTTTCTGTCAAACAAACAGGAAGTGGGCTGGTTTTTCTATTTGCCTCACCTTGAACAGTAATGCCCATGAAATAAAGGCTCAATGTGCTAATTGCTTGTGGGAGTTTTCCTCTGTTGCCCATTAAAATAAATACATGACTGGTAAAATATAAAATATAAAATCTCTGTCTGTGCCTGACCCAAAGCCTTCTCTCCTATTTCCAGTGAGCAGTCAGCTCCCTGGGAGGCTCTGGAAGGGGAAGGAGGAACTGTGGGGAGGGAGGAGGAAGCTGGAGGGGAGGAGTAAGAGAGTCTGAGAGGAAGAAAAGGAAGGAGAAGGGAAAAGAGGAGGGGAGAAACAGGGAGCAGGGCACATGGAAGGTGGACAAGCTTGGCCTTTCCTGCCCAGCCCCAGGCCGCCAGGTTCCTCTTTCTCCTGGGAAGGCTTGGGTCAGCTGAGCATAGGCCACATGTATTAAGGCCTGGTGGGGACTAAGGCTGGGAGGATTGCAGTGGACCCTGAGAATGGGAAGCAAAGACCTCAGTACAGAAGTTCCTAGGGACAGAATCCCATTTTGTATCACCCTCAGGACAAAGGCGCCTGCTACCCCCAAAATTTTGCCAGGAATGAAGACAAGAAACCACCCGGGGCATCTGATACTGTAGAGAGGAAGTCCTTCCACAGGTGCTCACTTGCCCCCATCTGCAGCAGACCTGTGGGAGGAAGGCAGAGCAGAGAAGCCAGGGCCAGGAGTTAGCTGTGGGTAACTATGGCCTGTTCTGGACATGGCCAACCTGGCACAGGCCCAGAGGCAGAGACAAGAAGAGCCGGACCCAACCTGGAGCCCCAAGAGCTCTAGGCAACAGAAGGCTCATGGTGCAGACAGAAGGCACAGGCTGTGGATTTGAATCCCAGCACCTCTCCTTTGTTCCGTTGCCTCCTGAGACCCTGCTGTAAGACAGGGACATCCCACTCAGAGGAGCTCTGAGGAATGAAGCTAGTGTTTCCCAGAGCAATGCTCAACCAGTGGAAATCTCCAACAGCTATTCACCAGTTTATAGTCACTAATTACTATTTGTGGAAATGCAATGTAAACATGCTATTCTGTAATACTATATATGTGTTTCTGTTTTATATTTGCCTATGTATTTCTATTATATTTATATTGTAGATGGTTTTATATGTGGCTACATAACATACTGTATTATATAGCATGTGTTATAATCTACTATAAATTTCTATTTATAAACTGCATTCTATTACTACCACTGAAGGACCAGGAAACAGTGTGGGCAGCTTCCTCCGACCCTCATTCATACCAGGACAGCATTGACTCACACCAGGGCTTGAGACTGCAATTGGTGGTCCTGCATGGCACAGACTGTGGGGTCCCTCAGACACCTCTGTTGGGGTGTCTCTGACCCCATAAACACACCAGACCGCAGGAAGTTTGGCTCAGAATGAGGGTGTCCTGGGAACTCAGCCATTGGCCTGTGGGAACTAGAGAAGGCATCTCTTGGGGTGCTGCTTCTTGAGTCCAACTTCTCCCCAGGAGTCATGGCTGAGCTGCCAATCTTAGAGAGCCCCCAAAGAGACCCAGGGACCCAGAGACATATCTGGCCCAGGTCCCTGGGGCCTCTGAGAGCCAGGGAGAGACAGGAGGCACAGAGAGCTGACTGCCTCTGGGGAGACCCACATTCATGGTCGCTTGAGAAAGGGCATTAACCCCTCAGGAACCATTGGAGGATTGCAGGGATTAGATGCTGTGCTACAGGTAGAGAGAGGGTCAGGAGCCAGCTCAGCTCACAGTGACCAGGCTGAAGGCTCCTGCTCCTGCTGGGCGACCACCCCATTTCTGGGCTGATGGTGCCACCTGGTGGCTAGGCTTCTCTATAGCAGCCCCAGGGCCTGCGATTCCCAGCACTTTGAAGATCACAAAATCATCTCTGTGTGCTGTTTGCCTTAAACACACAGTAGATGATGTTTTAACTAATTCCATAATTCCAAGGTCCAAGGCAGCCCTTGAGATGGCCTTTCCCAGTGCTCTGGTTCATGTCACAGAGGAGAACACAGACTCTGAAATCACAGGTGGGTGGAGGGTATCCCCTCTGGAATCCAGGTCTGGCTCTGATAAGCAGGATTCAGCCATGCTGTGAGCCCGCTCCCATCTCTGAACCTCACCATCCAAAGCACAGGGCAGTAGCCACAGTGACTCCCACCTCAACACACCACCTTTCCACACCATCCCAATCCACACCCATCCACACACCCCACACCCCACCTCAGTGCCTATAAACTGGTGATATGCAAATCTTAGTCCTGATGATTACGAAGGAATAGCCTCGGTCTGACAGCATGCCTCCCGTACTCCCAGGCACAAGCCCAGACCTGCCTGCTCCACCTTATCCTCTGTCTCAACTTCCCCTTTGCTTCTGACTCCCCCTGAGCAGGAAAATCTCTGCAACCCAGAACTCAGAGTGGGTGCTTAGTCATAGTCGATGAAGAAAGTGATAGATAATTGCAATTTTTGGTCCTATCGTGACACCATTCAAGTGCCCAGACTTGATAGAGACTTTTTTCAAAAAACAAGAGCTCATGTGGCTCAGGCTGGCCTTGAGCTTACTATTTAACTTAGAATGGTCTTCAACATCTGATCCTCCTGTTTCCACCTCTGAAGTGCCAACACACCCTGTTTATGCAGTGCTAGGGACTGAGCCCAGGGCTTTGAGATCCCAAGATTCCACAGGAAGAGTCTGTGGGCTGACATCCCTGGAAGGCATCTGTGAGCTTGTGATTCTAGGATGCAGTAGATAGATAAGATGCTCACACCCTGCCACTCAAACCTTCTAGAAAAGCATCTTTGAGCCCAGAAAAGATGTTGGATTCCAGGATTCTACGCATCTCAGTGTTAGGAATGAGGCTGAGTGGGAGAATACTTCCGCTGTCCAAGGGAGGTAACAGTGGGTAGCCCAAGCGCTCTCTATGTTCAAATCAACAGTTTTTTAGGTTTTCTGTTTGTCTGTCTGTTTGTCTGTTTGATGGTTTGTTTTGAGACAGGGTCTCACTGTGTAGTCCAGGTTGGCCTGGAACTCATTATGTAGACCAGGCTGGCCTCCATCTCACAGAGATCTGCCTGCCTCTGCTTCCCAGGACCTGGGATTAAAGGCATGTGCCACCATGCCTAGCAGATCAATTTTTTTTTAATTTTCTATGCATGCGGAAATTTTTTTCCTCTTCTTCCTTCTCCTCCACCCCCTTTCTTTTTTCTCCTTTCTTTCTATCTTTCTCTCCTCTTCCTCCTCCTCCTTCTTCTTTAGACAGAGTCTCATGTAGCCCAGGCTGGCCTTAAAATTGTTATGTAGCCAAGGATGACCTTGAATTCCAAATTCTCCTGCCTCATCTCCCAAGTGCTGGGATCACTTTTGAGTGTCGCCATACCTGCTGAGTTTTATTAAATGCTGGAGATGAACCCAGAGTTTTGTGTGTAGCTAGGCAAGCACTCTACCAACTGAGCTCCATCCCTAGCCCAAAGCTCCTATCTTCTTTTCTGTTAATTATACAAAACGGATTTGGTACTGGGACTCTCCAGCCACCCCCTATTTCAAAAACTGTTGCTCCAGGAGAAAACCATGTAACTAAAAGAGGAAGGACGCAAAGCAATCCTCCTCAAGGCCCTGCCATCTTCCCTCCCTGGCAAATCCTACAATGAACCGCATTTGTGAAAAACAGTCCTTGCTCACATGCTGCAGGGCCAGCATATCCCACTGTAGCCAAAGTCCAAGGAAAGAAAGGCTTCAAAAAATCCCAATTAGTTTAGTCCTGTGTATCTACATGAAATTCAGAAAAACAAAATCAGAGGTAAGTTGCTGTCTGCAGATAGACCCTGGCTGTCTGGAAGTCACTTGGGTTCCTATTTTCAAGATAACATTCATTTATAACCTTGGGTTACTCTAACCTGCAGTGAGGAGAGACTGAGTAATCATCTTGAAAGGGTGGATGTTTTGGGGGCCTGCAACAGACATGGGGAGAATAGAGATGAGTTAGGGCAGGAGTTTAGAGCACAAAGACTCCCAAGAAGTTGTTCAGAACCTGAGGTGAGGACAGGTTCTGAAAAAGCCACCTAGCACAGGGTCGCTGGCACCACCCAGCAGGGACTTCTGTAGCATGTCACCTCCAGCTCCCTAGCCCTGGCATATGGTGAAGCCCCTCCTCTTTGGGGACACACTGCTCAGCCTCCTCAATTCTCCCGTTGGGTGCTGCTGACCCCACTTCGTCTACTCGAGGCCTGGGCAGAGCCCCAGGCTGACTGACCGGTCAGAACCTTGAGTCCCTGGCCACCAACACTGTTTCAGCAGAGAGCTCAGCCACAGCCAGTGAAGCTGTAGTCTGCAAACTTGGAGCTTGAAGGGTGTGAGCACAGAGCTGTGGGCATCTCTGGGAGAGGGCTGCCAGTGCAGAGGTGGGCAGGCGGGGCAGAGATCAGATCCAGGAACAGAGAGAGATGGGGGCCAGATGACATTGCTGAGCATAGGGCCTTCCAGCCACGGGAGTCCTTGGCTTCTTTCTTGGCTAAAGTTTCTGTCATTTGTAGTCCAGGCCTTAGGCATCCATTCTGATCCCTGGTACCTGAGAGGCTGACAGTCTGCCTCCCTCAGTTGCATCCCGCATGCTCCTGAGGCAGTTCCTCCTCCTGGGGCAGGAACGCTAGAGACAGGATGCATTCCTTTCCCAGCACAGGCACATACATACACACACATACACTGTACACATACGCACACAAACATACACAGCACACACACATACACACACAAACATACACTGCACACATACATACACACACAAACATACACAGCACACATACATATACACACAAACATACACTGCACACACATACACAAACATATACTACACACACTACACCACACATACACATACATGCATACACAGAAACATATGCAAACACATATACCACATACACATACCCTATACACATATACATAGTACACACACAAACATACATATACACATACTACACACACACATACAGACATACACACATACATACACACACTGCACACTCACACATACACAGACTAAACACACTTCTCATACACACATACATATGTATATACTTACACACATGTACAATACACACCATACACATGCATACACACTACACATACACACATACAAATGCACTTACATATATCCACACACATACACATACATATATACATACACACTACACACACCACATATATGCACACATATACATCTATACATAAACACATGCACAGGCACATACACATATGCATACATGCATACATATACACATACACGGAGACACATAAACACATGTGTGTACACATACACACTAATACACATGCATGCCCACACATACACGCACACACATACACACACTCCATTTTCCCTTCTCCTGTAGAGTCCCAGGTCCCTAGCCAGGCCTGAATGATTGGAGCAGCCTCGGCCTCAGCCACCAAGGAAAACCCCTGTGCTGCTCCTCGCCTGCCTGTTGCTCTGTGTCCCCTCCTAGCACAGACCTGGTCTGCGTCTTCCCAATGCAGAGCCAGCTTGGTGGGGGCCTTCACTACCCGCCAACACTCTGATCTCTCTGCCCTCAGGCATGGAAGGTCTGGCTCCCCAAAAGACTGCCTGGCTGGACTGTGAGCCTGCTGGTTCTGGCATGAGGATGGGGGAGAGTGTGGCATGAGGATGGGGGAGAGTGTGGCATGAGGATGGGGGAGCGTGTGGCATGAGGATGGGGGAGAGTGGCCCCTAGGACTGCTGAGCATACCCTGTGTGCTGAGGATTGATGTCCAGGGCTGGGGAGATCCAGGACATGAGTTGGTCCCTGGTAAACCCAGGACTCCCGACGCCTGAACGAGTCCCACCAGCCACAGGATGGGAAATAAACACTGCCTTCTAAGTCCTAGGAAGGCTTATAGACCACCATGAGTGAGTAGTTTCCCTGCCCTCCCTGCAGGCAATGGTTCCAACACAGCCCAAGGGTCTCAATGTCTCCTGTTAACAGCCCTGCCTCAGATCCAGCAGGGCCAGCCTCATAGTCACTACCCTTCCCTGGAGATGTGACATGGATATTGGGTCCCTGCTACCTCCCACCCACCTGGTGTTTGAGGGAGGCACACCAAGTTGTACCTGTACAGGGAGGATCAGGTAACATTGTCCCTTCACCTAAAAGTCTTCAAGGACTTCCTACTATACTCTAGATTAAGCTCAAAGTCCAAGGCCAGTTTATAACCCTTGCACAATCTCTCAAGTCTCTTCTCAGGACACATGGAGCTGTGTTCCAGCCTCCCACAGCTCCAGGCCCCCATTACCAGCCCCAAGGGCTCTCACACACCTCTTCCTACCCCTCAGCATGCTCTTTCTGCCTTCCCTGTCCTTCTATGCCCATACTAAGGCTGGTCTCTTCCAGGACACCTCCCTAGCCCCAGGCTTCAACAGACACCGGGACCACTGACCACAGCCTACTCCCACAGTCTACAATCCAGGCTAGATTCTCTAGGCCGTTCTTTCTGATGTCTGTCCTCCCCTGCACAGTAAGCAAAAGATACCTGAGGCCACAAGGCATTTTCCATTTTATCCCCAGCGCCTGGTGTGTACTCAGCCTTCAGTGTGACTTAATAAATATGGAATGAATGCATGCGTGCATGAATGAGCCATCCAATAAAGAAATATATGGTGGAGTCTCATTGCTCAGCTCTCTCCCCACAAAACCCTGTACCCTCGCTGACTTCCACCCGTCCTCCCATGTACCTCACAGCCTGCATCCTCAAAGGGCCTTACCTGACCTCTGAGGCTCTCCTACCCTCTCCCTGTAAGTTCACCTGTGGCATCGCCTCCAGGAATTCCAACAGATCTTGTCCCTACTCACCCAGCCCTGGGCTCCCTGGAAGCCCTGCCCCTTGGTATCATATAAAAGGACCCATTGCCCCAGTCAAGAATGCCAAAGCCTAGGGTGAAGGAGTCTGTCTGAGTCAGGAGCCTAGAGGGGGATTCACACCTAGGGCTCCTAACCGCTCCACCCTCCATTCCCATGGGGTATTTCCTAGAAACCCGAAAGGACCCATTGCCCCAGTCAAGAATGCCAAAGCCTAGGGTGAAGGAGGGTGGGCTCCTAACCGCTCCACCCTCCATTCCCATGGGGTATTTCCTAGAAACCCAAAGCCTGACAGCCACTCGACATTTGTCTATTTAATTGTTTCAGTTTGGGGGTCCCTGAGAAGGGCCTGGATCCTCTCTCCATGCCACTGAAAGGAACTGGGATCCATAATGTGTCCAGACTCTGACAGCACTGGTAAAGTGAAGCTGCACTGTTAACTCACAAACTTTTGCCCTTTCTGTTCTCTGTTCTTCCCCAGCACCTAGACTAGGGTCTGGCCTGAGTGCACTGCAAATATTTGTTGCATGACTCAGTGATGGAGACTGCTCATGTCTCCCTCCTGCCGGAGCCCTGGGACCTTCAGACTACCACTACTTAGAACACAGATAAAGCTGTCCTCCAGAGGCTGAAGGTTCAGCACCTGCCAGCAAGTCCCCAGTGCAGTGAGCTCCTTATGATGAATGGCCCTGTGACAAGCCAGAGTACACATGGTAGGGTGGGCTTCCAGCCAGCACCAGGGGCTTAGGAGACCCAGTCAGAGCAGGCCAATTGGGCTACAGGCAGCTCAGGAGAGTTGTTGGGGAACAGATAGCTCTGGCCACATCCGAGACCAGAGAATGATCCCATGAGGCAGAGCATAGAGTATAGGGTACTACCTTTCCACCCACTGCTGGTAGGCTAGGAAGCAGGGCTCAGATTTCCTTCCCACAGCTGGAGACTGGGTCTCAAGCCTTGTCAAGACACCAGGTAGCTGAGTGGTATAGGGACTGGAACCTGGAAATTAATGAGAATGGGATACTGAGACACCCCACATGCACACAGAGATGCCAAGTCGGGGCAGCTGAGCCAGGTCTCTCAAAGGTAGGAAATATTTACTCAAGGGCTGCTACTGGGACAGGTTAGAACCATTAGGAGGCAGGGCTTGGTGGAAGGTTCTTAGGGCACAAGGGATATGTCCCCATAGAAAATTGTGGCACCCCAGCCTCTCCATCTTTATCTAGGACACTAACTTTCCTCTGATACATACATAGTCCCTTCACGGCGTGCTTCCCAGAATCCAAACAAATGAGGCTGATCCTGCTAAAACTAACCTTGAATCTCCAAAACCTTCTCTCTTTATAAAATGGGTTGACTTGGGTGCTTTGTTATGCTGACACAAAAATAATACATAGACTGTCCTGTGAATGTCCAAAACAAGAAGTAGAGTCAGGCCCAGTGAAGGAGACCAATGAGTGACTTCGTGTGGTAGGCAGGTCAAAGATGGCCAAACATTCTTTCTCTCTCCTACATGGAAGGGTGGAGTTTATCTCCCTGGTCCTCTAATTTGGGCTGAGCTGCATAAAACTGCTGTGACCAAACAAAATGTAAGGTCAATAATGTCATGTAAATTTATCATGCCTCAGCCTAAGAAGCTGTGGAAAGCCTATGCTACCATATCAGATGTCCCATTCCCTGCTAGAGAGCCCACGAGAGACAGACCCAGCCTTCCAGTCACCTCTAGTAAGCCCCCAGGCAGATGAGTGAGCCTTCCTGATGACTGAAGACCCAGATGACTGCAGCTCCAGCCAGAACCACCCACCGAGCCCAGTCAACCCTTTCAATCATGACTGTGGGTGATTATTCAAAGCTAAGTGTTGGGGCTGTTTGTTTAATAGCAATGATTAGCTGGAGCACCCTTAGCTTGGAAAGCACCCCCCACACCCACAAACACACAACATCCCAGGAGTACCACTTCACAATTTCCAGAGGGTGGTAGCCTTCAACCTCTGCCTTTTAGTAAGATGAGACCATCCCAGCTCCTGAATCAACAACCAGGTAACTAGGGTTTCTGTCTCCACATTCCAGCAGAGGGACGCTAACTGGCCCAAGTTGTGCCAGTCCTCTACCCACTGTCCCATCAGCTGAAGCCAGAAGACCAGGTTTTATCCTCAAGGTAACTCAGAAGAAAGGAAGTACACGCCACGCGATCACCACAGGGGGCCTGCATCCAGACAGGCTCGGTGAGTGGCACCTGAAGTGGCTGTGCCTGGTAAGCTGCTCTTGTGAAGTCACCGCCCTGTTGCTTGACTCTTGAGTGTGTCAGTGTTGTCTCCTCAGTCTACCCTGAGAAAGGTCCTTTGGGATGGTCCGAACTTCTTGTTAAGAGCTCCTAGCACGCTCTCCAGCAAGAAGCTAGCAGTACACTAAAATGCCCCATTAAACAAGAATGGGTTCAGACTGTCAGGAATGCTAGCAGTTTGAGAGGCAAGGAGGTGGGAGGAGGGGACTAGGGCTCAAAGTGCAGCTAGTGGAGTCCAGAAAAGCCTGGGAGGGAGTGTGGAGGGAAGTAGGTGAGAAACGGAGGGAGGGGAGGAGGAGGAGGAGGAGGAGGAAGAGGAGGAGGAGGAGGAGGAGGAGGGAATGATGATGCCACCAATCCAGGAAGAAACACAAAAGGGGCCAGGCCAGCCCAGGTTCAGCAGACCACCCACTGCCATCACCCCATTCAAATGCTCAGGGGTTCCCAGATACCCAGTTGAGGCACAAACCTCCATTGCTACCTAAAGCCATGCTCTTTCCTCCAGCTAAGGCCAGAGCAACATGAAGACCCTGCTTCATTCAGTTTCCTTTGCCACCTTCTCCCTCCTGTCTCACGAGGAGGCTCTTGTAAGCACTTGATATCTGGATGGATGGATGGATGGATGGATGGGTGGATGGATGGATGGACAGATGGATCAAAAATGGATAGATGATAGATGGACAGATGGATGGATCAATGATGAATGGATGGGTGAATGGATGGATAATAAATGGTCATATGGACAGATGAATGGACAGATAGATGATGGATGGATGGATGGATGGATGAACAAACGAGTCCTATCTGGTTCCACTGCCCTCCCCCATAACACTGTGTTCTCTTAATGTCCTGCAGTTCTGATACAACACCTGGCCTAGAGCGAGGGACCTCATCACCACTCAGCCTTCCCCTCTGTGAAGTGTGGATGGTTCCTGCCTGCTCAGGCTGGTTCCTGGGAGGATGGGCAGAGACCAAAGGAATGAACTTCAAGTTGAAAGGGCAGGAGAGATTGAACTGGTCTTGATGTGGCCACTGTCACCTTCATCACCACAGTGCTGCTGTCTCCATAACCCCCTCATCACAGCACCACCATCGCCCTTTGTCCTACACCCCCAGTCACCACACAACTGCTAGCTCAATCCAGTGCTTAAGTTATCACATTTAATTGTTTTTCCTCAGGGAACAGAGAAATCAGAAAAGAGATTCACAGCACTCAGAGTCAGGAAAAGGTTAATGGGGGGGTATAGGAATATATTAAGCTTTTGGTTGAGGGAAAAATGCACACAGTCTCTCTCACATCCACTCTCTGTGTTCTCACCTGTGCACATGTCCCTGCTCCCAGACACCTGCGCCCTCAGGCACACACACGTGCTCCCAAGCAACCTCTCACACTCTGACAGACACAGGCATGGGTCCCCTCCTGCTCCTAATCCAAGGACTGCAGAAGCTGGAGAGGCCTGCAGGTGTCCCAGAGCCTAGCTCCCCCAAGTCCCTTGCTAAAACCACAAAGCTGGACTAACTGGAGCTACAGGGGACATTTGCAGGACTCAGCCAGCCATGCATGGGATGGGAGGTGGCAAGGCCATGGTGGGAGGTGGCCTTAGACGATTCTGTTCTCCAGGACAGCCAGTCGCTTGCTCACAGCTTCCAGTAGACTTGGAGTTAAGGACGGACAGACTCAGGGTAGCCTGTGCTGGGCCCCCACTTCCGGTTTCCTCCAGGAACTTTTCTGGGGGCTTTCTCTCACACTCCTCCGTTCTGTCAAAGCCTGGTTATGCTCAGCTGTAATCACCTGAAGGCTTAGCACTGGGGATCCCCACCTCTGAGTGTGGGTGGGGTCCACCCTACCACCAAGGAGCCTGAGAAATGAGCCCATGGGCTCCATATTGGGGGGGGACATATCCAGAACTCTGTATGTCCCACCCTGGAGTTTGGCTTCTGCCTCAGTTTCTTTGACTGCTCCCTAGGAGCCTCTGTGTTAGAAAAAGTCTGCACCAGGCTGGTGCCAAGCTATCCAGCCAAAATTCAGACCTTAGCAGGAGGAGGCTGCTCAGGGCCAAACCTCTTTGCCGACATACCCCAGCATCCTACCCGTTGCTGTCTGACCCTCCCTGCCCACCACAGCCTGGCAAAGGATATGCTTCCTGGTCAGGGCCTGCAGCAGCCCCTCAACCTTGGCCTCGAATCTCACTATAGACTCACAGGCACATGGGTCTTCCTCTGCAGTGGACAAAGGAGAGAGGAGGACGCAGATGAGTGGTGGCAGAGAGGTGGGCAATCGCTGTTGGGGCTGACATGGGGTATTTGGGAGAGGAGGACAGGACAGGACAGGAGGAATAGACATCAAAAGGATGAGACAGTGTCCTCAGGAGGGATGGGGAGTAATCTTTCAATGTCCTCAGAGCCCTGGCAGGGAACTGTGCTGAGCACCTGCCCTGTGAGGGCACTCACAACATCTCAGCTGAGGTGCAAACCAAGGGCATCATGCTCTGAAACCAGGCTCCGTGTGTATGTGTGTGCACATGTGCATTTGTGCGTGTGTGTGTGTGTGTGCATATGTATGCATGGAGAGGCCAGAGGTCAGATTCAGGTGTCATTCCTCAGGTGCCATCCACTTAGTTTTTTGAGGCATGTTCTCACATTGGCCTGAAGCTCACCAAGCAGGCTAGGCTAGCCTGGCTCTTTCTCCCTAGACTCTTGGATTACAAGCATGCCACGCTGGGCTTTGTTTGTTGATTTGTTGGGGTTTTTTTTTTGAGACAGTGTCTCACTATGTAGCCCTGGCTGACCTGGAATTCATTATTGAGGTCCAGGCTAGCCTTGAACTCATAGAGATCTGCCTGAGTGCTGAGACTAAAGGAATGAGCCTAGACTCCTGTATTCTTTTTTTTTTTTTTTTTTTAAGGAAGAGCCATGAGGCTCCTAGATTCTTTTTTTAAGGTGGGTTCTAAGGATAGAACTCGGGTCCTCATGCTTGCAAGGCAAGCACTTTACCAGCACTTTCTTAGCTGTAGAATCCAGAATTTTTACCATAAGGATTAGACCATGGGCCAGGACACCCAGAGGGCCAGGGAGGCAGCAACCTTCAATAATCGCTCCCAGAAATCAACAGTGGTCCTATCCCTCTGGCCTTGACTTTCCTGTCTATAAAATGCAATACTGATCTTTCAACCAAATGGGAGCAAATGTCAGCACTTGCAGAGCACTAAGTACAGCACCCTTCAAGGAAGGAGGTGGTTCGTTAAGTGTCGTGGTAGTAAGCTAGCCAGCCTACTCCCCGGGCTGCCGCCTCGCAGTAAAACCCCATTCAGCTTTTTCCCACCCACAAGCAGATCCAGAATGGCTCCTTGTAGAGCCTATCCTTGATGGTCCCCTGGACTCACTCACCCACACAAATCTTCTTCTGTAGTTTCTTGCCAATCTGGCTGATGGTCTTGAAGTCAGCTGTGTAGAAGTAATGTTCTGCCACAGGCTCTGAGGCGATCTCCCTCAGCTCATCCTCCACAGCATTGCCTACACCCACTGCAAACATCTTAAAGCCTGCCAGAGGAACAAATACATGAGGCTGGCCTCCAGGACCGACAGGCATAGGACCTAACCTCCTGGAGAATGCCTAGGCAGCCAGCACCAGGCACCTCCTGGTGGCTGCTGCCAGAATTGCAGGTCCAATGGCTGAGACAGAAACAAGGAATCATTTTCTGAGGTTCAGATATATATGTGTCCCCAGGCTGTGCAGTTTGAACTGGGAGTGTCACCTGGCTCTGAAATATCTACCTACTGGTTATTATTCTCCTAATTTAATTAAAATGCTAAAACTAAGAAGCAAGCTTGTCCCAAAATGAGGCTGTCTTCCAACAGTTGATGTGTTCTCAGGAACCAATGTTCAGCTTGGAAAGGTCCAAGCCTTACCAACGAAAGAGCTGTCAGGACAAGCCACTTGGTTCTCTGGGCTCAGTTTTGTCATCCATATAAAAGGGAATTGTTCTAACAAATGACGCCCACTTTGACTCTGCCTAGTTCAAAGTAATAATGAGAAGACACTAAACTACAGTGGGGCTGTACCCATATGTGCGCCAGCCACTCATGGGGTTCAAAGCCCAGCAGGCAGCACCTACCAAGTTCTTTTGCCTTCTGGGCAGCATCATTAATGTAGTCCTGGCTCCGACCATCCGTGAAGACGATGCCCACCTTCTGGGCACCAGGCCTCGCCCCACTGGACACCGTGAAGGAGTTGTCAACAAGATACTTCAGGGCAGCCCCAGTCATAGTGCCCTTCTCCATGTAGGACATGTTCCGCACAGCCGCCTTGATGTCCTTCTTGGTGTGGAAGCGGCCAAGCGGGAACTCCTGACGCACAGAGCTCGAGTACTGCACCAGCCCCACCTGGGCCAGCCTGTCTGACACGTCCAGTGTGTCCACAATCTGGTTGATGAACTTCTTCACCAGCTCAAAGTTCTCTGGCCGCACGCTCTTAGATCCATCGATGAGGAAGACCAAATCAGTAGCTGAGCCGCCGCCACCACCACTGCAGACTGAGGTGGGCACAGTGACAAACAGATGACACTCGGGGATGTGGTCACCCACCCCCACCATCGCTGGGTACTCATCATGTGCAAACTCTGTGCTGGGGGGTGGTCACCCAGTTTCATCCTCAGAGTTCCCGCTACAAAGCCAGAGTTCCTGGTGCCATTTTACAGCCTCAGAGAGAGCTAGTAAATCACAGAACTCTAAAATGATGGCACCAAGATTTCAGCTCAAGATCTGTGCCTCCCCTAACCTCATAACTATTATAGCTATTATGAGGAGAGTCCTAAGTCAAGAGAGAACAGTTAACAGGCTCACAAAAGTACCTGTTTACTTCCTACATTGGCCCAGGGGCAAAGTGCAGGGGGCCTTGGATGGGCCTCCTGGGAAGCAGCCAGGGACCTGCCATCTCCCACCTCCCTCCCCAAGGCTTGCTGGACACCCAGCCACTGACCATTGCAAGTCTTGCCATCGCTGTTTAGGGTGAAGCCCTCATGGCAGGCACAGGTGTAGGAGCCTGGAGAACTGATGCACACCTGCTCACAGTCGTGGTCCCCTGTGGCACACAGGTCTGACACCACTGGGGAGAAGGGGAGGCTCAGAATGCATGCTCACAAAAACTTTGACCTCTCAGCCAGAACACTCCTCCCTGCCTGTGGAGACCAGGACCCCTTGCATACTCAGGGAAACTGAGACTCCCTCCTGCAAACTGGATGGAGTCCAGATCCCACACTCAACCCAGAGTGGAATAGCTGCTCTGGGACCAAGATCCCTAGGGAAGGTGATAATGCTGTCAATCAAAACTAAGGTCCCTCTGAAAGGGTAGTGGTCACAAGAGCAGGGCCTTTCATCTGTTCCATTTGCTGCTGTAGCCCAAGTGTGGGGACAAACTCACACAGCAGTGAGTCTAGCACACACAGTTTGCTCAATAAAAATGTGTTATATGCAGAGTATTGAGCGCTGCACTGCACCACCGTAGCCCGCTGAATCCTTATGGGAGGGACATGCTCTTATACCCATTGCACATATGGGAAAAGATCAGGCCCAGCCTTGCCCCTGGTCCCAGACTCTGCCCCTTTTGACCAGTCACATCTCTAGGAAATCTCTACACAAGGCCCATCTCCCCTCTGCAAAGGGCTCCAAACTTTCCCAGGCCTTTAGCACCTCCAGCATCATGCAAACTTTGGGTGCCAAATCCCACCACATAGAAACACTCCATAGGGTTTTCTTGTTTTTGTTTTGTTGCTTTTTGTTTTTTTGGGGGGTGGGGTTTGGTTTGGTTTGGTTTGGTTCTTTGGTTGGTTGGTTTGGGGTTTGTTTTTGGTGTTTGTTTGTTTGTTTGTTTGTTTGTTTGTTTGTTTGTTTTGAGACAGGGTCTCACTATGTAGACCAGGCTGTCCAGAAACTCATAGAGATCTGCCTGACTCTGGCTCCTGAGTGCTGGGACTGAAGGTGAGCACCACTACCCCCAGTTGCATAGGGTTTGTTATAGACTCCCCTAACTGAGTTCCATCCGGGCAAGGTCATCAGTAAAAAGACTCTTGACATCACTTCTCTCAACTCCTTGAACTTGGCCTGCTTGGACCTTCCAGAATTATTGGTGACCAAGCCTGGGTGCTCGTCCTACGTCAGCCTGATCTGTTCTACCCCCAGCTCCTGGAGGCTGAGTCACCCATGATAATCACGTAACTGTCTCTGACATTGACGACCAGGCCTGGCCCTCTGACCTGGCCTGGCTCCTTTCTGACTGTGGATCCTGCCCAGTCCCACCCTCAGTACTCACTCTGTCTGCACTCTTGCTGTGCTCCTCCCCAAGGCCTACACCACCACCACCCATCCCTCTGTCTCCGCCCTTGCTGGGACACCACCCTGACCTGAGAGCCCCAGACTTAGTACTGCTCAGTGTTAACTCTGGACCCCTCCTCAGCCTCACCCACCGCCTAGGTTCTGCCCAGACCCGGTACTGATTGTCTCCATCCCTCTCCGGCCCGGCCCAGACCCCGCCCCAGGCTCACCCTCTGTCTCTGCCCCGCCCAGACTCCACCCCCGCCCAGGCCCCACCCCCAGGCCTGCTCTGCCGCCCACCGCAGAAGGCCTCCTGGAACTTCTTGGCCAACTTCTCAATGACGTTGTAGCTCTCCACGTAGTCCACGTGCTCATCCTGCGGCTCGCTGGCAATCTGCCGCAGCGTGGCCTTGTCCACGCGACCCACGCCGATGGCGAACAGCTCGATGCCGCTGGCCCGGGCGCGTGCAGACACGTCCCGCACGCTGTCCTGGGGCCTCCCATCTGTCACCACGATGACCACCTGCAACACGCGGGGGCTGTGATGTCCAGCTCCAGGAGGAAGCCCGGTGGCAGAGGGGGAGCTGGATGCCCAAGGGGCACAGCGGCTCGCCAGGGGCATGGCTGCTGGGAGCCCTGCATATCCCTCCCCCATCAGGAAAGAGGCCCCATGAGCCAGGGAGCTCTGCGCTCAGGGCCCTGAGTGTTCCTCAGGGGGCTTGCTGAGGCCTCAAGCTGCTGAGAGCCACGCCCTGGTGACTGTGCCCTCTGCTCTCCTTGAGGCCCCTATGGCTAAGGGTTCCATGTGTGTAGAATCTTCCGGGCTGTAAAGGCCAGGCAAAGGAATCGGTACCGTGCAGTTCTGAGTACTGACCACCAGAGGACAGTCCAGGCTCATGAATGGGGTGGGTCGCCTCCAGGGACGGCAGTGTCTGGCTGAGTTCAAGGAAGCCTATCTGGGTGAACCAGTTTACTCTGGAGATGTGCAGGTCATGCAGGTGGCACACAACATTACCATCTCTCTCCATCAGCATTGCCTGGAGCCACCGCATCCTCTCAGCCATGACCATCACAGCCGCAGCACCTCATGCCACACCATTTGGGCAGCCCCACAAATCAGACCAGCAAGCTGTCTGGTGAGTCACTTCTCTGAGGGACAGGGATGACTGGACTTGTGTGTGATGGTCTCTGTGAACACTTCTGCCACTGAGCATTTTGGGTAAATTGCTGAAGCTTTGTGTGCCTCAGTTTCCCCATCTGTTACTGCCTCCAGGCAGGACTGTAGTCATTGGTCTGCAATGTGCTTGGGAGTAGGGCACAGAAAGGGTAAGAAAGGGGCTGTCCTGTGGACAAGGGCCCTGGACAGGCAACATGGTAACTTCCCAAGCCAGAAGAGGCTGTGATAGGTACACACAGGGGCCTATGGGCATCACAGGGGAGGGACTGAACCAGCCTCTCGGGCCCATTGCTGAGCCACAGGAAAAGGACGCAAAAAGTGACATGCCCATGACTTCAGGGCATTTCCTTCATCTTCCTCTGGAACATAGCATAGCCCTCAGGGGGCTGGCAAAGTGGTGCTATATGGGGCCCGCTGGGCACCAGGCACGCTTCTGAGTACTCTGTGTCTTTGGTTTCATACTCAGAGCAGAGTTCTAAGAGAGTATTCCATTTCATAGGTGGGGAAACTAAAGCAACATGATAGGAGTTAACACTCTTTGGATGGCAGGGGTGGCATGGGGTATGGAGGCTGGAATCCAGCCAGGCTGGTGGCAGAGTTCTTTCCTTACCCAGTACATAAGCACCTAGCCTGCCTCACTCTACTTCAAGTAAAATTCCAACCCTAGGTCTGCTACTTCCAGAAGGTGACCTTTGGAATGACCTCCCCATCTCTAAAGCAGCTGTGTGGTCCACCAGGCAACACTCTAAGCAGAGAGGCCGGTGGAGCCCTGTGTCTTCAGCCCAGACTCTTGCCAGAAGCAGCCAACACCCATACCTTGCTGATGTCGGGGGACCCGGCGCGCCCACCCTCGTTGTCGCTGAAGGCTTTGGTGATGGCAAACTGCAAGGCCAGGCCGGTCATAGTGCCTGTGGACAGAGGCTGGATGCGGCGCACAGCCTGCAGCAGTGAGGCTTTGGAGCCGTAAGCCCGAAGTGGAAACTCAGGCTTGACGGTGCTGGCATAGTTGACCAAGCCCACCCGCGTGGCATTGGGCCCCACATTCAGTGACTCGATGACCTGCGACAGGAACACTTTCACCTTCTCAAACTCCACAGGTCGCACACTACGAGAGCTGTCGACAACAAACACCAGGTCGGTGGGTCTTGTCCCACAGAGGTGCCCTGAGAGGAGGGGATTGGGGGAGAAGACAGAGAACAAGGTCAAACGTCAGAGGAGCCGCCTACAGCCTACAGTGAGCCTCAGTGGCCCAAGTGGCTCCTTTGCTTGGTGTGTAGACTCAAGCACAGCATGCAGCTCAGCTCATAGGAAGGAAGGCTGGAGGATCCTTCCAGTGTTGGGCCATGAACTTTGCTCCTGAGCCTCTATTCCCTTCTCTGTGCAGTACACTGACAGTCTTCCACAGTGAGCAAAAGTCCTCGGAGACCTGCAGGGGCCAGCCCACCACATGAGAGTTTTATCTGAACTTTCTGACAGAAAGCTGGGAAGAAGGGGACCTCCAGGGTGGGCCCAGCCTTAAGGGTCAATATGGTACCCATCGCACAGCCCCCTTTCATGGGCAAAATGGAGCTGCTTCCCTCTCCGGGCAAGGGGGAAGCAAGAATTCCTGGTGCCACCTCATCACCCTGAATGGGTAAGTTCCCAGATTTCCTCCTCCCCAAGAGCAATGTCCCCCCAGGCTCCCAGAGAGACAGTCCCAACTACTGGGAGATGCCTGGAGGTAAAGTGAGGATCCTGGATATGCTATTCTGTAGCCCTGGGCAGGGATTGGCACGTTTCTGAGCATGATTTTCCCATCTGTGCCGGGGGTGCGGGGAGGGGGGGGATGACACTAAGTGTTGATGTCCTGGATGTATGGCTGGGAGGTTGGGAGGTTGGAGAGGGGAGCGCTATACACAGGCTGCCGTGCTTCACCTCTACCACATGGGAACAAACCCATCCCAGGACTGAATGAGTACCTGGAGCCCTGGCATCAGGAGGCCTTAAAACCACGCCACAGCTAGCAGCCTGCTCCCTGCTAGCTAAGGTTCCAAATTGGTAAACTGAGGCCCAGACACAGGGAATTGACAGTACTCCAAAGCTGGTGTCAGCCCCTAGTAACTCGGGGGCTAGCTCCTGGTATGGTCCTAGGCAGGTCCTTCCCCTCCAGCCTCAGTTTCCCCATCTCTACAGGAAAAGCTGAGCGTTTGAGGATTGCCAGGGTATAGCTCTGGAGAGTCCAGCTGCAGGACTGGCAGGAGGGGATCAGACAGGTGGTTTCCAGATCTCCACTCATCAAAGAGGCCCAAGCCTGGGCCTCGTGCCACTCCAGACTCCAGCCAGCTCTCTGGAAGCCCCACTCCCTGCAGCATTCATGGTCTGAGAGTCATCTGCCCTGGCCCTCACTAACATCACCGCTTCCTCAGCCTGCTGTGGCCCCCGTCCCCTCTTCCAAGTCCTGGTGCCCACTTAGCCTCCACCCATCTCTGTGTCTAGCTCCCCATGCCATTTATGAGGGGTCACTCCACTAGTGTCCCTGTCTTGCATGGTCCCCTCACCTCTGGACTGGTGGGGAAGGCCAAGGCTGCCAGGGGTCTGGAGCAGCAGCAGCAGCAGCAGCAGCAAGCCACAGAAGATGAGGCCAGGGCCAGAGCCGACTTTCATGGTTGCGACAACACAGGCAGCCGTGGCACACTGGAGGGGGCCGATGGGGGCCGCCTTATCAACTTCCCTGAGCAGGGGACAGCACCCCTGCCCCAGCCCCTGTGGGCGGGGCCCAGCTGAATGGAGGTGTGTGTGCCTGGAGAGGGCGGGAGCAGCTCACCACAAGGGCCCCTTTGCCTGCAGAAGCAACTAGAGCCGCAGCTGGAATTCAGGAAATCTCAGGTGGGTGGGGGTAGCTCCTCGGGCCAGAGAGCGTGCTGACTTGGATTTACCACCCAGGGACACTTGAGTCTATTGGCCTCGTGCCCCAAGCCTGTCCTGCACCCTCATCCCACACCCACAATTCCAACCCCAGTTTCCTCAATAAAAACACTTCCTGCCGCCTCTCTGTACACACACCATCTTTTTCATTTGACTCAATCCCACCCCCCCAGGCCACTAGGCCTTTGCATATGTAAGCCATCTGCCTAGCATGTTTTCTACCACTAATTCTATCTAGCATAATTCTCCCAGATCCTAAAGGCAACTAACATGCCCCTGTGCTTGTATGTACCAAGCAGGTGAGATGGTGGTTAAGAACAGGTGAGTGTCCAGATCATCTGCCTGTGTGACCGTGGGCAGCTTTGTGCCTCTGTGCACCTCATTCCTCATCTGGATACCAGAGATGGTGTCCGAGCTGTCTCCCAGGGCTGGTAGGAGGGGAAGAAGGCTATCTGAACTGTCTGGGTCAATCCTCACAACTCCTTTCTTCCCAATGGAAGGACCAAGTCCAGAGAGCTCAAGCCACTCTTCCAAAGCCACACAGCCTAGAAAAGGCCCCAGGGCTGTGGTCTCAGCCACATAGCTTGCTCTACAAAGCTTGGTGGCCATGGGTCTCCATGCCATGCCTGCCTGGCAAGTCTCAGGCCAGTGAGTGGTCCTGTCTAAAAAAACAAAGTATCCAGACATGGTGGTACATGCCTTTAATCCCAGCACTTGGGAGACAGAGGCAGGTGGATCTTTGTGAGATTGAGCCCAGCCTGGTCTGCATAGAAAGGCCCAGGCTAGCTGGGGCTACAGAGACCCTGTCTCGATAAAATAATAAAATAAATAAATTAAAAAAATAAAATAAAACAAAACAAGGTCATTGATCCTAGACAGAAAATTATGTCTGTCACATCTGTAGACAAACATAGTTTCTTACTGTATGCTAATATGTATCCTTATATCTAAAGACAAGGATACCTCTCACCACCCATCAAAGAAGCTTCTTTTTGCAACAAATGGAGAGTATTAGAGTTCCACAATTGATCAGACACAGAGAATAAGTCTCTGTGAGAAGCCCAACGCTAAGTGATACATCTACAACGCAACCTCTACACCTATGGGTCAGGGACCATGGCAGAACAGGGGCAGAGGGAATATTACTGCAGTTCTCATCTCTCACGAGCGAAGCTTCCTCAGGCAACAGAGGGTGATTAACACAAAAAGCCACAGTTGACCAAAATGCAGAGAGTAAAAGACTGCAGAGTGCCTGTCCCTGGATAGGACTCCCATAGTAAACCTCTGCCATGCAGGGTTCGGAGACCGTGTGGAGGACAGAGCGGTGGGAAGACTGTAAGAGCCGGGGTGGTGGGTGACCAGGATTCTGGGAACTTGTTCATATGAACTTGCAGCAATGGTGACAGCATGCACAAGACCCATGCCAACTCAAACCGGCCAAAAACCCAGCATAGGAGTGGGGAAATGGGTAAGAAGTCCCAACTTTAGCTGAGGAACTGTTGGTAAGTGACCGATAGTTGGGCAAGGGAGTTGGTCTTCTTTAAGGGAGTGATGCTAGATTGGTTGACTAGGCTCCAGTGGATGGAATCACACTGAGGAACCGCTGAAAATGCGAGTTTGACTTGCTAGGCCTTGACATACATGACAGAATGCATGAAATCTAGAGGGCAGGCCATGGCGGAGTGCAGATAAGGGAGGGGGTCTAAGTATGATTACGATGTATTGTATGAGGGGCTGGAGAGATGGCTCAGCGGGTAAGAGCACTGACTGCTCTTGCAGAAGACCCAGGTTCGATTCCCAGCACCCACATGGCGGCTACGAACCGTCCTTAACTCCAGTTCCAGGGGAATCTGAAGCCCTCTTCTGACCTCCTCAGCATTGCACGACACAGGTGCACTCACACCCTCTTCTGACCTCCGCAGCATTTCATGATATGAGTGCACTCACGTATATGCAAGCAATGCACTCATACACATAAAATAAAAATAATAAATAAAATATTTTTAAAAGATGTATTGTATGAAATGCACACAAATTCAGTAAAAAAGAAAAAAACTAAAAAAAAAAAAAGTAGAGAACAACACCTGAGGTTTACCTCTGACTTACGCGCGCGCACACACACACACACACACACACACACACACAAACATATACACCTGCACACACAAATGGAAACAAGCACCCTGACACACATATGCAAATATAAAAAGAGGAGAGAAAGAGAGGGGGTCAGGCACAAGTATGCACACTCTTGTGTCCTACCACATGGGGCGTGTTCTGCCTGGAGATGTTGCCAGCAAGCTCTTCAGCAACCTTGGACATCTAGAACCATGAACACTGTAACTTTCATTCCTTTATAAAGTCGTCCAGCCTGAAGCACTTTGTTGTAGTAATGAAGACTGGACCCACAGCCAGGAACAGTACCTTCCATTGCACCATCCTGGAACTGACGGGCAGGAAAGAACACAGGTATAGCCGAGAAGTGCAAGTTCAAAGGCATTTCTGCTGTAGAGAGCTGTGTGACCTGAGGCTGCTGGTTTCACCTCTCTGGGCCTCTTAGTTTGTCATGGTGATATGGCTGGCATGACTCATGGGACCACCTGGGGAGGCATCATGAGGACAGGGAGAAAGAAGGGAGATGGATTCGGGGGTTGTCACTGTTGTGGGGACAGAATCCAATCGGCAAGGCCCCATATGCTTCACTCTGGAAGCTGCACCTTGCAGAAAAGAAAAATACAGAGAAGTTTAAAATGGCACAGCCAGGCACAACAGACCCAGTCCACAACCCCCATCATTGTCAGCAGTTACAACACCATCTCTCACCCTCAGTGTAGCAGTCTCTTGGTCTCCTGTGTGTGCCCAGCAAACCTGTGAGGTTGATAGTCCTGATGGGGTCTATCAGCCCATTTGTCAGATGGCAAAACCAAACCCCAGAGAAGTCCGGTAACTAGTCTGAAGTGACCCAAACAGTTAGGGGCAGAGCTGAGGCTGGAGGTACAGGTCACCTTCCCCTTCCTGACTGTGTTAAAGAAAAAGGAAGTTCATCTCCCATTTTAGTTTCATTTGTCCCTAATTCTCAGCTTTCTGCAAACCCAGAAGCTGGTGTGGCTGCTGACCCCTCCAGAAACTGCAGGACCCACCTGTCCCTTCCCCAGATTATGATGGGGGGGCTGCCCCCCACCCAGGTCTTTCCAGTCTGCTTCCTGTTCCTGGTGCCCAGGGACTGTTCAGAACAGATGAAGAAGCAGTTAACAGAAGGAATGAGTGATGAACAGGGTCCCATCTCAGTCACAGCAGGGGCAGCAATGATGGTGCTAGCTCGGGCTTCTACAGTGTAGACAGGGAGAACCTGAGCCAGCGCCCCTCCCTACCCAGGGACAGAGCCCTGTTGCTGGGCCCAGCTGGGCCAGTGAAGCCAGCCTTTCAGCTCCCTTCTGAATGGCCAGTCTGTGCCCCCAGGAGTAGCACAGGGACCTTCTCTGTGTCGCTTCGCTTGTTAGCAGAGCCCCAGAAATATGCCACAGGTAGGCTTTCAGAACAGAGCGAGTTCCAGAGAGAAGGGAGGTTTTCACATTCCATGGTAAGGCTGCCGGCCAGGGGTACCTGGAAGTTCAGCATATACATTGAGGACAGAGAAAAGAAATATTTGTGTTTTAAAATTGTCTCACATTTTTCCCCTGGCCTTAAAATCAGGAACAATCTGTCCAGTGTTGGGGGAAGGGGATATGGGATGTGATGACATGTGCCCTCCATTTCTGCAGCCTCCCAGAAACCTACGGTGCCCAGATCTGCTCAGAGGACGTGTTTGCCCCAGCCAAAATGCAACTCAGTGGGATGCCTACAGGTCTCCCTCTCCAGTGCTCCCACACAGGACTCCCTCTCCAGTGCCTGCTCACAGGCCCCACACTTTCCTCAAATAGCAAATAGTCACAAACCAAGAAACAGCCACTTCCACAGTAGTGGGGTCCCAGCACTCCTCCCCCCCCACCGCCACTGGCAGGTTTTCTGAATCCCCTAAAACCTTTACCATTATTTTTTTTTTTTTTTTTTTTTTGAGACAGGGTCTCACTCTATAACTCAGGCTGGCCTCAAACTCACAGCAATCCTCCTGCCTCATCTTCTTAAGTACTGGGATTACAGGTGTGAGTCACCACGATCAGTGTTAAATATGTATATGTGTGTGTGTGCATGTGTGTGTATGCGGGCTCTCACTCATGCACAGCCATGTAAAAGCCTGCGGTGTTCACCAGGTGTCTTCCTGTATCAATTTCTACCTTGTTTTTTTTTTTTAAAACAGAGTCTATCGGTGAACCTGAAACTCCCCAATTTGGCTACACTGGCTGGCCAGCAAGCCCCAGGGGACCCAAATGTCTCTACCTGCCCCCACCAGGCCTGCAGTTACAGACATACATCAGTCACCACTCCTGGTTTTTACATGGGTGCTGGGGATTCGAACTCAGGTCCTCATGCTTGCACATCAAACCCTCTCAGCATCTCCCAGCCCCACAGTCTTTAACTCTGAACCAAGTCATGTTTTAAAACTTTCTCATCCTGCCGAACATGGTGGTGCACATCTTTAATCCTAGCACTCAGGAGGCAGAGGCAGGCAGATCTCTGTGAGTTCAAGGCCAGCCTGATCCACATAGCAAGTTTAAGGCCAGCTAGGGCTACAGGGAGACGCTGTCTCAAAAAGGCCAAAAAAAAAAAAAAAAAAAACCTTTCTCATCCTAATAAAATAACAGCCATGAAATCATTGGTTTGAGGCAATTTGTATATTTATTCCAATTCACATTAAAATAAACTCAGACTAATTAAATTTAACTTTCTCAACTACATATCACCCAAAACAATCTAGCACTGTGCCAAGGCTGGCGGGCCAGGCTTGGAGGGATCGTGACAAGCAGGAAATACTTTGGAATCGCAGAGCTAGGTTTGATTCCCTGTCCTGTTCTGCTCCTGCTCTGGTACCATACAGGAGCTCCCTCTCTTTTCTGCTGCCTGTAAGCTGAAGTCTTCAAGCTCCTGTCACAGGCTGTGAGAAAAAATGCAGCAAATGCTGTGTAGATGTTTGTTGATTTGTTTTTGTTTTTGGTACAAGGGCCTGAGTTTGAATGCCCAGCACCCATGTAAAAATTGGGATTGATGATTATGTGTATGAGTGTATTGGCTATATGTAAGTGCACCCACGTCGTGCAATGCATGCAGAGGTCAGAAGAGGGTGTCAGATCCCCTGGAACTGGAGTTATGGTTGGTTGTTAGCCACCATTGTGGGTGCTGGAAATCGAGCCTGGGTCCTCTGCAAGAGCAGCCAGTGCTCTTAACCACTGAGCCATCTTTCCAGCCCACCCCCACATTGATTTGTTTTAAAAGCCTCTTTGTCTGGGTCAGGAGAGATGAGACTGCAGTAACAAACATGCCCAAGATTATGATGGCTTAGCACAGGCTTTTCCCCTGTCTCCTGGCAAAGCTGGGCAGAAAGCTGTGTCCCATGCGTGGGCCTCCTCCAGTGCTGCCCACTCTAGTGACCAGCTGAGTACAAGTTCTGTCTTCAGATAACCAGGAGAGAAGTGATACACTTCAGACAAGAATTATCCATCCTGTGACTACCTAGGTGCTGAGGAGTAGGACGTGGGCACTTAGGGAATGGTCTCATGTCCAGTCATCTTCTGTAATGGTTAGCATTGATTGTAAACTTGACAGGAGACAGAGCTACCTAGGAGACAAGCCTCACCTGTGAGGGATTCTTTAGGTTAAGCTGAGGTAGGAAGATCCACCCTAAACGTGGACACACATGGGCTAGGGGCCCGAGCTGAGTAAAAGGGATAAAGCAAAATCAAGATGAGCACCAGCAGTCATCTCTCTCTGCTTCCCAACTACCCATATAATATGGCCATCTCAAACTCCTGCTGCCACTCCTTCCTGACTTGAACTGTCAGTCAAAAGAAATTCTTCCTTTCTTAAGTTGCCTTTGTCAGGGTATTTTATCACAGCCATAGGAAACACAACCAGTAACCCCTCCTGGATGAAAAGGTATCTGGGGATCTAGATGACCCCCCCATATCAGAATTCAGACTTTGACCAGACACACTAGTATGTATGTGTAGTCCCAGCCTCGGGAGACTGTGGCAAGAGACTGCTTGAGCCCAGGAGTTTGAGTATAAGTCCCAGCCTGGGCAACATATTGAGACCATGTCCCAAAAATATCAGGCTTAGCTCAGCACTTAAGTCATGTAAAAACCTTAAATCTTTGGTTCCAAAGGGCCCAAAAGGTTATTTAAATCCAAGCCAGGCTGCTTGGCCTGTGCCAGAGAGGGAGCAATAGCTCTGGTTCTGTCCGTATTGAGAACCACCTTGGGGGCAGAGGATGCCAGGGTGAGTTTCCTGATGGAGTGTCTGGACCACTAGGGCAGCCACCACGTTTTCCCCTGACAGGCTGTGTGTTTCCATCCAGCTATGACTCCCTCATCCTGGCCACCCTTGCCTGCTGGGACACACCTAGCAACAGCTAACTAGGCACATGTCCTCCAGCATCCCAGAAAGAACCTGGCTGTGGGTACTAGTCTCCAGGACCCCAGCCAGCCATTAGTGCACTACTGCCTGGAGCTGCAGAGACCCACCCAGCTGTTGCTCCCACCCCACAGACTGCCACCAAACACCCAAGGCGAGCCAGAGGGTGGGCCCTCAGCCTGTGCTATGACATTTAAAATGACTCTGTAACCCGTAGTTAGTGTCTGGACCCGGTGTTTCTAGGATCTTCATGTCTTATTCATAGAACTGATATCAAGGTGCATACAGATTGCAAAGTAGCAAAGAAACTTTATCCAAAAGCACCATCGAGCAGCAAGCCACCTGAATAAGAGTAACAAAGGGCCCCAGTTATCGTTTGTGAGTTCCTTTATGGGGTTCAAGAGAAAGATGAATTGGTTACCAGGGGATGTAGCAATAATAGTTCTCTGTTTTGATTGTGTTATATAACCTTTATCTACTGTATGTGTTCCTTCCCATGATGCATCTGATTTCTTTAAATTTTTTATTTATTATTCTATTTTTCATGTGTGTATGAGTCTACATGTATTTAAGTGCACCCATGTCATGCAATGCCCATCTAGGTCAGAAGAGGGCCTCAGATCCCCTGGAACTGGAGTTACAGATGGTCGTTAGCCCCCATGTGGTTGCTGGTAATCGAACCCAGGTCCTATGCAAGAGCAGCCAGTGCTCTTAATCGGTGATCCATCTCTCTAGCCCTGATGCATCTGATTTTAATCATACACATGCCCATTATTCATAGGCATAAGATAGTAAGTAGGCCCTAAATCACACCATCCCACTGCACTCTGTCCTTCCATTCTAAGAGCTTTCAGCCTAGTGTTATGACCCAGGGGAGTGGGGAGGTCCCAGACCACCTCTCCCCTCTTCCCCAGAGGCATGTGCAGCTCCTGCCCCAAAGACCTAAGCTGAATCACCTGTGCCTGAGTGTCTACCAGCTGCCATTGATGATCCAGATTCCTTTACAAAGTACTCACTTCTTCCAGACTCCCTTGCAGCTAGGATTACCATGTAACTAGCCCTGACTAATGAGGAGAAAGAAGGAACTATCAGGTGAAAGGGTACAGTATCAGAGGAGGCTTTTGTGCTCCTGCCTTGAAGCCCAGAAGTAACAACAACCAACTTGTAAGCATGAGGGAAAGATAAATTAAGGGATTTTAGCCCTAACTTTTTAAGATGATGAGATAATGCCAGCTGCTGCCTATATCTAGATTTCTCACTATGCATAAAAGTATATATCCCCTGCCGGGTGTGGTGGTGCATGCCTTTAATCCCAGCACTTGGGAGGCAGAGGCAGGAGGATCTTTGTGAGTTTGAGGCCAGCCTGGTCTACATAGTGAGTTCCAGGACAGCTGGGGCTACAAGGAGACCCTGTCTCAAAAAGACAAAAAAAAATTATATATATATATATATGTATCCCCAATTGTCCAAGCCACCAACATCTACATTTCTGTTTCAAAACTCCTGAGTGTTCTAAGCATCTTCAGTGTTCCACCTGTTTGTGTCTCAATGGTCCTTGAAGTGGAGGTTGTGTTTAGTTTGGTTTCACAGATGAGCACAGGTGACCTGTAACTGGTGTAGGATGGATTCAAGCAACCAGTCCAGCTCCAGGGCCCCTCCCTAAGTCACACAGCCCCATTATATCCCAGCCCAAGTCTTCTCAGTACCCCTTCCTCTGTAGAGATCACCCTCCAACCCGGAACCACACACACACACACACACGCACACACACATACACACACACACACACACACACACACATACACACCCCTACACCTGTCTGATCCAACTGCAGTCCAGAGTCCCCACTCCCTGGAAATCTGCCTTGACCTTATGGCTTAGAGGTAGCACCCTGGGTGCTGCCCCATCCAGGCCCCTCCACCACCATCAGGCACCCATCCTGCCAAGCTCCAATGGCTTCTGCTTCTTTGTCTTGCCACAAGAAAAAGAACAGGTAGACCTTGATCACCTCTATGTCATCAGCATGTCCAGATTCAGAACCAGGCACAGAATGAGCTTCCTGGAATATTCTCGAACAAACAAATGAGCACAAGAATGAATGAACAGCCTGCAAGAAATCCATGTTGGAGAATAAAATTCGACCTGGGGGAGCAGTATGTGGGGTACAGTGGGGAGGTTCTGTGCAGGAGAAGCTTGGGGTGACCACATCTACATCTTCAGGAGCCCACTGTGTGCACAGGGAGTAGAAGTGGGTGATTTGGAGCCCCCAGAGTAGAAATGCAAACCCATAAAGTGGGTTCAGGACTGTGTGTTTGTGTGCATGTGCACTCCAGTGCTAATTCCCAGGAGCTATCCCGGATGGTGGGTGGGGTACATGTCTTGGGGTGGGGGTCACAGGGCAACCTACAGGAGCTGTTCTCTCTTTCCACTGTGTGGGTCCCAGGGACTGAATTCAGATTGTCAGGCTTATTAGCACGCACCTTAATCTGCTGAGCCATGTCATTGGCTCCCACCATGTTTGTTTGTTTTTAAATTTTTTAATCTTATTTTTATTTTATGTGTATGAGTGTTTTGCCTGCATGTATATAAGTGCACTAAATGTGTATAATCCCCCCAGAGGTCAGAAGAGAGCATTGGGTCTCCTGGAACTGGAGTTATACATGGTTGTTAATCACTATGTGGGTGCTGGGAACCAAACCTAGGTCCTCTGCAAGAGCAGCCAGTACTCTTAGCCACTGAGCCATATCTCCAGTACCCCTCAACACCTCCTTTTTGAGACAGGACCTTTCACTGGAATTTTGGGGCTCTCTGATTAGTCTGGGCTGCCTGGCCAGCAAGCCCCCAGAGATCCTTCTGTGTCAATCCAACCCCCCACAATGCTGGAATTGTGGGCGCACACCACCACATGCAGCTTTATTTACATAACTCAGGTCCTCGGGCCTGTGTGACAAGCATTTTACCAACTGTGCTATCTCTTGAGACCTAAGAACCCACTTTAAAAAAATATTTTTTTTATTTTTATGTGTATGAGTGTATTGCCTGCACGTGTGCAAATACACCCGTGTCGTGCAATACTTGCAGAGATCAGAAGAGGGATTCAGATCCCCTGGGACTGGAGTTACAGATGGTTGTTAGCTGCTATATGGGTTTTGGGAATCAAACTCAGGTCTTCTACAAGAGCAGTCAGTGTTCTCTGCTGTCCCAAAACCCCACTTTAAAAAATAATTGTATTAGCCAGGCATGGTGGTGCACGCCTTTAGTCCCAGCACTCGGGAAGCAGAGGCAGGCGGATCTCTGTGTGTTCAAGGCCAGCCTGGTCTACATAGTGAGTTCTAGACAGCTGGAGCTACAGGGAGACCCTGTCTCAAAAAGATAAAAAAAAAAAATCTGCATTTTTTTTTGATGTGTATAAGTGTATTATCTCCTTGTGCGTAAAGTATACCCATGTTGAGCAACACCCACAGAGGTCAAAGGCATCAAATCCCCTGGAACTGAAGTTACAGATGGTTATTAGCCACCATGTGAGTGCTGGGAACCAAACCCAGGTCTTCTGCAAAAGCAGCCAGTGCTCCTAACCACTGAGTCATCTCTCCAGTCCCAAGAACACACTTTTTAAAAAGGCCTCCTAACTAGGCATGGCAGCTCACATTTGGAATCCCAGCATTCAGGAGGCCGAGGCAGGAAGAGTCCCAGGCCAGCCCAGCCTACATAGGAAGACCCTGTTTCAAAATATCAAAAAGAATTTTTTAAAAAGGGACCTCAGCTGTATAGATGGAAGCCCTTGCTAACTGCTGTGCTACTCCAGAACGGTGGGACATCTTGAAGGAGGGGGTTCCTCCCAGGGTGTGAGCAGCAACCATCTTATGAATGTGAGGGAAAGATAACCTAGAAGGGGGACCAGAAGCCTCCTACCGATACCGTGCCACTTCCCATCCAGGATCCTGCCAAATGAGCAGCTCCTCTGTAACCCAAAGGCTCTCCCCAACGTCTCCCCAACATCCGGAACCCACTCAGGGCTCCCTTAGGTAACCAGGGTTTATGAGAGGGGAGGGTCACAAGAGGAAGGACACAGAGGTCAGAAAAGACCTGAGGGACCAGTACAGCTGTGGCAGGCCCCAACCTTGCCAGAGACCCACTAGTGACTTGTGGCAAATGCCTTCCCCACTCTGGACCTGAGAGGTGAATGGCCACTATATGTAAAGCCATGAAAGGAGAAGGAATCATGGGGATGGGACAATGAAAGGTCCAGGCAATTAAGGGACCATCTTGCTATTCAAAAACTAAGTCTTACCACTCCTATAGCCACCATCCCCGCCTGCAGCAGCCCATGTCCCAACCAGCTCCCTCCTGGCCTCCCGCTCAAGCAGCCTTAAGGGGGTCCCTATCAAAGGGCCCCTGTCTGATCCTCAAGTGGGGCATTGAGAGGCCCCTGCATGAGCTGCCCAGGTGATCACAGCCCGCTTAGCTTGGCTGGCCACACGAACTTCCCCAAACCCAGCTATTTCCTGTCCCTCAGCTGCCCCCTCCCCAGTGCCTGACCACAGGGCACAATCCCACCACACAGCTCAGCACCAAAGGTCCCAGCCAGTGCTGGGGGCAAGGAGGGGGGAGACAAGCAGTTCACCTAGAGACCAGAGCCTTCTGATCCTTGGGCCATACGGTCCCTTACTCTCCTGGTGATAAGATGTAAGGCTAGGGACAAGACCAACAGTCTCTGCCTATAACCTCTGATCTCACCCTACTTGCTGGGGATCTTTTGGAGTGGGGTCAGGGGTCTTTGCAAGATACAAGCCCACAGCCTTGCATGCTAGGCAAGCCCTCTGTCACCGAGCTACATCCCAAGCATTGGTTTTGGTTTTGGTTTGTTTTTGTTTTTGTTTTTGAGACAGGATCTCACTATGCAGCATGCTGGCCTCAAACTCAAGATCCTCCTGCCTCAGCTTCCCAAATCTTCCATCGTGCCAGGCATTCCATCTCTCTTGGTATGGGTGATAGATTCTGACTCAAACTACTCTGGATCTCTCTTGAAGTCCTTCCCAGACAGGCCCCCCACAGCTCAACAGCCCCAGAGGGGAAAAGTAAGAGATAGAGAAAGAGACAGGATCAGAAAAACATCACTCCTGGATCCAGCTGTGCCTGAAGCCAGATTCCCAGACTTTTCCCTCTATGGTGAGAGCCAAGACCCATCCAGGCCATAGGGGCATGGGTAATGAACTTGATTCACTAAGGTTTCTGTTACTTTATACCCATCTTCTTCCAGGGAATGCTCTTCAAGATGAGGTCAGCCAGGATGAGCAAGCAGAGAGCCCTGCCCTTCCATCCCAGTGGATGCCTGACTCCTCTCTGGCTGTTAGAGTACTGAGCCCAGCCCTTCCACTGTCATGGGAGGCCTGCTACATTCTGTAACTTTGGCCTGGACCAACCTTCTTTCTGCGCTACCTGCCTCTCCTTCACTCAGTTTGGTGACGTATCCCCCAAAAGACTTCATCCTCTGGACTCAGATCGTCCGGTTTTCTCCATGACCCTGGTGGTGACCACTGCTTATGATCTGTCTCCTGCCCCAGGCTTTGAGTCTCCAGCATCCAGAGTGTCCCTGGCTGTGTCAGGGAGGACAGGGTGTGTCCCTCTCCATGTGAGCAGAGTTCCTCCTTGATTAGGGAGACAAGATGTTCACATAGTGACCTGTGGTCAGAAATAATATCAGGGGCAACACTGATATGCTGAGTAGGCCCCTGAGGATGAATAGAGGTACTGTGCATGTATGTGCTGGGGTTTTTAAGACTGGAGGCAGGTCCTCTGCCCCTACACCTTCTCATGAACCACAGGAGCCAAATGGAAGCTTCTAGCTGCTTTATTGGCCCTTCTTCCAGGTCACACACAAGTGATGACACAGGTGCTGTTGGAACCCCTTGCAGTCCTCTGCCAGTCCTGCAGGCCTTGCAGGCCCATCTACACCACAGGCAGCTCCCTCAGGATCCCTAACCATGGGAAAGCCAGCAGAGGGGTATGGAATGGACCTTCCCTGCAGATACCACAGAACACAAGCTCTGGCTGGCTCTGCATCCACCAAGGGCCAGCCTGAACAACTGGGCAGCCCTGGGCAACCCATTCCAGGCCTGTGGTTGTTTGAGCACAATCTTGGGCAGAACAGATTGGAGTGATCATGGGACAGCCCGACAGCCAGGCCCTAAAGCTGCCCATAACTGAGGTGGCCCTTGAACAGAACCCACCACCATGTAACCATCAGGGCCAGTGCAGGTGAGGACAGTGTATCAGCAGAAGGTTGTGGTTCATGGGAAATGACTGCTTAGGATAGAAACAATTTCCCACAGGGAGCAGAGCAGTTGCTAGAATGTTCCCAGGATGCCCCAGCCTCCAGATGACTGACCAGAGGCAGCCAGGTACCAGTTTCACTGAACTGAACAGTGGGACAATACCACCATTTCTTTTTTTTTTCTTCTGTTGACACCTCAGTTTTTTATTAGATTTTATCACAATTCTGAATGCAGCTGGTTGGCTGAGTTGCTATTTAAGCAGCCTATTTGAAGGAATTTTATATGTATATATTTGGGGGAAGAAGGGGTGGCTAATTGGTGTCACGGTCATGAACTGCCCTGTGGCCTAAGGGCTTTGTATGAACTGGCACCCGGCACTGTTGTTGAGCAAGAATCCTTTCCTGATTCCACAGGCCTGGTGTTGTGAGCTGGGGCTGCTGGCTGGTGGCTATTAACCAAACTCACCCAAACCTAGCGTGACAGTACTCTAAACTAGTGTGTTACAGATGAAGATAAGCTGAGCTGCTGGGCTGAGGATTCAGTGACTCAAAGTGTCATCAACCAAGGAGTGACCCAGTTGTGAGTGAGGGGCCTCCAGGAGGAGAGGCCAACAAGAAGGGCACAAGCAGATCACCCTGAAGTTCGCTGGGGGATCCACGCAGGCCACAGTGGCCACCAAAGCGAAGAAGCACAAGGAGACAGCTTTGCCTCTCTCCTGGCCCAGGGGCTAGGGCCTGGCTGGATCACACCTCAGAGTATGGGGGTGGTGGGGGGTCCCCCTCTGGAGACTTGGAGGGCAGAGACAAGGCTTCCTCATAGGATGGGAGGGCCACCTGGGAGAGACAGAGAGAGCAGCTGAGCACCATCAAGAAAGACCCATGAGTTCAACCTGGGGTGCAAGGACCCAAACGCCCATCTCTAGCAAAACGATGATGACAGTGTCTTGTACACTAGGATTCATCTGTGAGACCTCGGTACACTTCCTGTACCCACAGGGGACGCTCCTGACTCAGCCTGTTCTACCTCAACATCCCAGTGTCTGCATGAGCATTTCCAGTCCATCTGATCTCAGAAGAACTGAGTCCCATCCCTCCCATCCAGGGGGTGGACATGTGACCCAGGATGGACCACTCAGGTACAATTCGAGCCCCTTGGCTATAGTCCTTGGTCTGGAGAAAGTCATGTGACCCAAGCTAGTTCAATCAGATATACTACTGTTTCTATTGGAGTTACTGAAAGGGTGGGATGTCAGCCTATGGGTTTGGGCAGCTATTTTGCCACCTTAAGGAAGGCCTGCCTGAGGCGCCAATACTGAGGAAGGTAGAGTCAAGACATAGAGACCAAACCCTATGGTCAGGACTCAGCCAGACTGACACAGGATGGGGCGGTAGATAGATGAATGGATAGATGGATGGACAATGGATGGATGGATGGATGGATGGATGGATGGATGATAGATGGAAGGGTAAGTGGGTGAGCAGATGGATGGATAGTGGACAGATGGACAAAGGATGATGATAGATAGAGGGGTAAGTAGGTAAGTGGGTGGATGGATGATGGATAGATGAATAAATGATGGCTGGTTAGATGATTGAAGCATAGATGGGTGGATGTATGGATGGTCAGATGGGTGGATGGAAGGATGATGATTAGATGATGGGTGGTTGTATGGATGAATAGATGAGTAGATGTATGGATGGATGAAGGTTAGATGGGTGGTTGGGTGAGTGGATGGGTGGACAGATGGATGGGTAGGCAGGAATATGGGTGGGTAGATGGATGAATGGATAGGAAGACAGGTGAATAGATGGGGTGGATGGATGGATGGATGGATGGATGATGGTTGGATGGATGTGTAGATGAATGTATGGGTGAGTGGGTAGATGGATGGATGGATGGATGGATGGATGGATGACATCTTACCCTCTCAGAACTGACAGTGTTTACATTTCCCCTGGTCCAGCCATCTTCTTACAAGTAAAGAAACTGTAGCTCTAAGAAGGAGAAGAACCAGCCCCACATGGTACAGCAAGAGAGTGGCAGCACTGGGACATGACCCTCCAGCAGCCTCACCTTTGGGAGCATCTTGGTGCTGCTTCTCTCCAAAGCCGAGTTCATGTACTTCATCAGTCTGTAGCATCTCCACACGCACTTGAACATGTAGACCTGGAGAGGAGCCTCGTCAGGCTGAGCTTTGCCCACCCTACTGCTCTTGCCTGAGATGTACTGAACAGATGTCTGGAGCCTCCCAGGAAGCCACTACTCACTCCAGAAGGCAGAATCCATCAACTGTTTAGACCCTCAATTCTAGTTTAGGAGCCCCTCATGGTCCAACCTGATGTGTTCCGGAGACTGCCCTTCCTAATGCCCACAGCCACCATGTAGCAAAGGCTCCTCAGTGTTCTGACCCACCTCCAGCTTCCCTGGGCACAGCTCTACACAGCCTACTTGGCCACCCCGAGTGATGGGTATCTCACTATCCAAGGGTCCACCCATCTTAAGACAGAGCACATGGTGGGAAAGTCTTCAAAACTGCCTCTGAGCTGGGCATGGTAGCATCTGTCTATGGCCCCAGCCGTTGGGAGGTAGAGGCAAGAAGATTAAGAGTTCAGAGTCAGCCTTGGCCACATAGTGAATTTGAAGCTAGCCTGAACTATACAAGACCCTGTCTGAAAAAAAAAAAAAATCCCGATGCATTAAGTTCATGAAACAGTGTGTGTAACATCAGTGTGTTTGTCATTAGAATCACGTTCACAGTGTGTACACACTTGTGGGCACTCAGCTGCTGCAGTAACTGCTTGCTCTTAGCAGTGGAGATAAGAATTGAAGATGTTTCCCTAGCCCAGAAGAAAGCCTCATAGGACTGAAGTCTAACCAAGGACAGCACACTGAGCCGGCGCCACACTGAGCTGCGTGCTGAGCCAGGGCAGTTGAGCAGACAGCCTCACAGACCCAGAGCCTCTAAGATGGTATCCCGGAGGATTCTGAGCAAAATTAAAGCAGTTGGGACAGGAGGGCTAGAAAAGAGGGCGGGAAGGGAGGAGATCGAAAGCACACCTGTCTCTGCCTCCTCGCAGTCAGCTATAGGAAGACCTGGGCTACAACAGAGTCTTAGCCATGCTCACAGAGCCTTGGAATGGAGCCACTCACCTTCAGGATGAGGACAGTGATGAAGGCCACTGAGAAGATCACCATCATCTTGATGAACTGGCTGTGCGGCATGCCCTCCTGGCTCGGGAGGTAATTCTGCAACAATATGGGGCCACAGGAACACCTTTGACCCTAGGGGCTCTAGTTCCCCCATTATGCAGGGTCACCAACCACACTCCACACCATATATATCCACTACCTTGGCAAGTCCCAGCCAAAGCCTCACGAGGCCTGGGAAGTTGGTGTGGCTGATGCTTTTCAGGCTGGGCATGGCCTATGTCCTCACTAGATGGCTTGGGCTGATAGGAGTCCCCTAGACCTCTAATACCCAAGAGGACACATACACACACACACACACACACACACACACACACACACACACCTGTCCCCCAGGGACGCTCCAGGCAGGGCCAACTTTCTTAATGAGGGTATAGAAGACATGACCTCTAGGTAGGGGGCAAATATGCCCACACGTTCTGTTTGTTTCTTTGTTTGTTGAGAAAGAGCCTTACTGTGTAGCTCAGGCTGGCTTGGGACTCACTATGTAGTCCAACCTGGTCTCAGACTCACAGCAGTCCTCCTGCCTCAACCTCCTAAGTGCCAGTACCACAGGCATGGACCAACACACCCAACTCCCCCACACATTCTTTGATGCTCCTTCATCCAAAATGGGGAGCAATGGCCTTTGCTCTGGAGGATAGCTGGACCTGGCGCTCACTTCTAACTTCTGGATCAGCATGAAGACATTGCCGTGGAGCCTCCTTTTCTCCTTCATCCGTCCATTGAGAGATGCCAGCAGCCAGGCCCGAGGACACTCAGGCTGCCCTACTTAAGATCTCCACAGGGAGGAACCAGGCAGTGTCAACACTGGTGCAGGGAGCCCTGGGGAGTGAAGTCCTCCAACCCAGCACTGAACTCACCCTGCAAGCCACTCCCAAGTTCCCAGTTCTTAGAAACTGTGACATAACAAGTGTTTTGTCATTTTAAGGCATGGTGCTTGGGGACAAAGCATTAAGCAGCAATGGAAGTTTGGTGTCGTTGCTATAATGCAATTCCCAGAATAGGATGCCTTGTTTCTCATTGTCACCAGGCCTCCTTTCATCCCAAGAAACTTCTTCTGACAGCTGTTCCCCCAATAGATCACTCTGTGCCTGAGTCTTCTTCTAAGGAAACCCAGCCTCCAGTCACTGGGCCCAGAGAGGGAGAGAAAGCATATGGCCCCAGGTCACACAGTATGGGCATGGTCTGGTCCTTACCATGTGGTTCATGGACTTGAAGTTGAGGTAGGTGGGCACTTCTACATAGGAGCTGCATAGGGTCAGGATGCTCAGGCAGAAATCCAACAGCTGCAGTGCCATCAGGGGGACCTTGGAGGGACCCTTGGGAGGACGAAGAGGGACAGTGAGGATCAGTGAATGGGGCACAGAGTGGCCCTCCCCTGAGACGCTCTCGGCCAGAAGTGCCCCATCATCCCCTCATTCACTGTATACAGGGAAAAGGATACTAAGGTGACCAGAACAGGGATCTTCTGAGGCCCCAGCCCAGGGCTTGCCACCTTCCAGCAGCCCTATCCTTTCAAAGTCCATAGTCAGGGACTATGTGGGCCACTGTGAAGGGACTGTGCTTGTCATGACTGGCTAAGGCCACCACACTTTCCCTCTGTAGGAAGTTCGTTGACCTTGACCATCCCTGTCCCTTGATCCCCAAAGAAAGAACCAGACTGAGGCTGGGGCCTAAAAAGGGACAATCCCCTTTCCTTGGAGGTAAATCCATACATAGCAGGGGTTAGGGCCCTTGTTAAAGAACAAGGAGAAAGGAGACCCAGCCTGAACCAACCAGACCAGGCCAGGCCATGCACAAGGGTACTCACGGGCCGGGACCGGGAGGTGAGCTTCAGGTAAGCCGGCAGCTCAATGTAGGAACCCAACAGTGTGAGCAGGCAGAGCAGGAAGTCCATGATTTGAAGGGACAGGAAGGGTAGTAGGTACTTCTCCCGGTTCTGGAAGGCAGGCCCACCCTGTCAGAGCCCCCCTGACAAGCCAACAGTTCCCCACGCAACCCATACCCCCAGGCATCCTGTTCCCTCCTGGATGGTATTCACACTACCAAATCAAAGACCAGGGCCTGCCTAGAGCCACAGCCTTCTGTAAGTGATGCTCTGGGGACTGGGAAAGTAGGCATCTCTCAGGGGGTCTCAGAGGACATCAGGGAACCAGCTCCACGTACAGAGGCTCTGTTACGGTTTTTTCTTTGTCTTTTTTTTGAGACAGTATCTCATATAACTCAAGTTAGTCTCGAACTTTACACCCAAACTTGAACTCCTGATCCTCCTGCCTCCACTTCCTGAGTACTCGGCTCAGGTTACAGGTGTATACTACCATGCTCAGTTTATGGGGTGCTGAGGATTGAACCCAGAGCCTTGGGCTTGCTAGGCAAGCACTCTACCAACTGAGCCCAGGGACAAGGTTATAAGATGGGGGTGGGGGGTACTAGGAGGTGTGGCCTGGGGGGTACACCTTAGACAGATATACCTTATCCCTGACCTTTTTCCTTTTTGCTCTCTCTGCTTCCTGGCTACTATGAAGTAGCAGCTTTACCAGCCACACCCTCCCCACCATGATATCCTGCCTTGTCTCAGACCCAAAGAAATTGAGTCAGCACATTGTGGGCTGAAACAGCCCAAGAAACTCCTTCTAGTTGATTCTCTCAGGTATTGTCCAACAATGGACCCTGGCTGACAGGCTTGGAGGCAGGACCCAACTCAGTTCCCTCTCAAGAACCCATAGACAAGGCTTGGTGTCCAATCTACAGAGAAGGGCACCCTGGAAGGGAGACACTTAGCTAGATTCAGAAAGGGGATAGGAACAGGAGGACAGGGCCAGGGGCAGAGGCACCAGTGCGCAAAGGCCCCAGAGGGAGGTGCCTGCCCTGTGTACACGGCCACCTTCCTTCTGCCCTGTGGTCACAGCCAGATGTGACAGGACATGGAAAGAGGCCTCAGGAGGCCAGTCAAGGTCTCTCTCTCCCTCCGTCAGAAGCCAGTGCCCACTATGACCAGCACCAATGCATATGTGCCCACTCTGGGGGCAAAGATACAGAAAGAGAGGTTTCCTGGGGTCTCGTGGGTGTCTAAAACCACTCCGGAGGTGATCGAGAGAGACCTGTTTGAGTCTTGGGGAACCCCTGCTCTGCCTTTCTAGTCAGACACTGTGAGCTTCTGTGGCAGCCCTGCAGCCACACTGTGCACTGAGGACACTTCCTGGGAAGTGGGGTTCCAAGCTATAGGAGGGGTGGCTAGGGTATGTGACATTCCGGACCAGTGCTGAGCCACCACTCCTCTGCCCACCATCAAGGTGGTAAAGTGTCCAGGTCAACTTCCTCCCTTGCTAGTAGCTGTGGGACAAATGGCTGCACTTTTGTAGGAAGTGGAGCCACAGCCTGGCTCGATCTCCCCCAACTTCCTCCGGGTCACCCAACTCTGTGAGTCCACCTGTCTTCCCTAGCATGACCACAGGATCCTGGGATTTCAAGAGCATGGGTCCCTCTGCGGGGCAAAGCTGGCTGGCTGTCTCGTCATCCTTGTCCCTGGGGAAAAGCCCAGTGCTGGCCCCTCTCCCCACTCCCACATCCCCCTTCCTCTTTTCTCTCCAAGCCCCCAGCCCCACTTGCAGTCTGTAGGACATGGGTCTCCAGAAACCCCACTGCCCATGGCACAGTCCAGGCCCTGGGAGGTTCCATCTTAAAGGGAATTAAGGCCAGAAGTTCAGGGAGTGCCATGGGAGAGGAGGCTCCCTGAGGACACATGTGAAGGTCTGTGGGGTGCTTGGGCGGGCTGGAGGGGAGAACACCTTGGCCTAGCCCCTCCATCCCTGCTCAGGCCTTACCTTGATCACACCGAACAGCAGGCTGAGACTGATGGCAAACAGCACTCCAATGAGCAGGAAGCTGGAGAACAGGTCCACTGTAAGGCAGAGCAGAGAGGTGAGACCCAGGCAGAGCAGAGCCCTGAGTCGTCCTCCATCCCCTCCCGCCCCACCCCACTAGGAACCTCAGTTCACAATTTAGAAACTGCTTGTGTGGGGACAAGCATGTGAACAGGGAAACCCAGGTCCAGTCCGAGGCCTGGCTGGATCTCCTGACCCAGGTAAGGGCAGGAAGGAATCCAAAGGAAAGGCCTGTGTTTGACAAGGAGTCCCAGCAGGGGGAGGGACCGGGACGGTGTGAAGTACGGCAGGTCAGAGTGTCAGAACCTAAGCCCCTAGTGTGGACAAGGACAGCCCCTTTCACAGATGATCTAGTTCAGACTCCTAGAGGCACAAGGGTGTGCAGAAGTCCAGTGAGGATGACTGGACCTCAGACCCTGGGCCATGTGTCTTGACCATGAGATGCCCATCGGTCCCCCTCCCAACACCACTGCCCTCAAACCTACCAATCTTGAGGTATGGCATCTTAGCAAACCTACAGGAGGCCTTGCCACGGGCCACCTCCACTGTGTGCTCGATGAACAGCAAGACACTCATGACCTGGGAGAGAGCAGGGCACCAGTTAGTCGACCCCCATCCCAGTGGGGTGCTGCCAGGGGCCTGGGGTAACAATTCACCCAGTGGACATCCTGGTTAATGTTTCAGTCTCTAGGAAGGAGTGGCTCAAGCACCTCATTCATCCTGGCCCTTCCTCTCCTCTGCTGTGTGACCTCAGGCATGTGACCTGACTTCTCTGTGCCTCAGTTTCCTCATATACAAATATGGCTCATATAAGTAGCTACCTAGGGTGGTTCCTGTGAGGGGCCTAGGGTAGATTCAGAGCCACACCTGGCTCTCTGGAAGCACTGCCTCTCATTGATGAAGGCCAGGCTCTACAGGGAGACTGAGGACACCCACCCTGGATACATCCCTCCCCTGTATTCCAGCAATAGGCTCTGGCTGATGTGGAAACTTGTCACAACATCAGAGCATCATGGCGTTGAATGGACCATGAACAGAGACCGTGAGTCAGTGGGTAACTAGTCACTGCTTTTCCCATCTTTAAAATGGAGCTGATAACACCATCTTCCTAGGGCTTTGGGGATCAGGCAGGATGACTGACCAAAACAGATAGGAAAGCCTCTGTCTGTACAGGCAGAAGGTAGGTATGGCTTGGGCTGCCGGCTCCGGCAAGGGGAAACCTGGGTCTCTAGTTCTACCTGCTGCATTTAGAGAATGAAGGAATGAAGGAAAGAATTAATGAATGAAGCAAGCCTGTCCCCTCAGGGACCCTTGTGATAGAGAGGGAGCAATTCTGATGGGCCCGCATATCAATTGGAGGCTTAGCTGCCAAAGTTGCAGTTTAAAAGGATGTCAGAGATCCTGTCTTGTTCACACCCTGATCATTCAGCACCATGCAGTCATGTGGACCTCACGAGTCCACACCATTCCAACAAATTCCACACCCCTTCTCTACTACAACATATCCCAGGAATGATCTACGCATGCTGAGTACAAGATTATCCCCTCCCTTGCAGTAGGTGCCCTTTCTCTATTAATGCAGCCTAAGTTCACATCGTCTAAGTAGCAGGTCATGCTGAGCTAACAGGCAGCCAGAGAGCCTCCATCTGTTTCCCCTTGCTGATTGCGGGGTTGGTTGGTTTGTTTTTAGCTCAGATACAGATCTCAATTTATCTTCCTGCCATTATACATCCAGTTCAGGGAGTCAGAAAGGGACGGCACAGGAAGGTGATGAAAAGCTGGCTCTGGGATTTGGATCCAGATTGCTGTGTGTCCTTGAGCAAGTCAACTGACCTCTCTGAATTTGCTCACCTGTTAAAAAAAGGCACAGACTACATTGAGTTAAAAAACGCTTTAAGCTAAGCCAGGCATGGTGATGCACGCCTTTAATCCTAGCACTCTGGAGGTGGATCTCTGTAAGATCAAGGCCAACTTGATCTACATAGTGAGTTCCAGGCCAGCTGGGGCTACAGGGAGCCAGGACCTGGCAGGATCAGAAGTCAAAGTCTGCCTTGGGCTAGATAAGTTTATTTGGAGCAGTTGGAGCACCCGCCAGGGCCAACAGGCCCCCTCTAGCCTGCTCCATGCCTGGCACACAGGGGGTTAAAGGCTCTGCTTCATCCAAAAGACATGCAGCCACCCTGAGGTTCTGTGCTGGGTCACAGGAAACTTCCCTGAGAAAGGGCTGGAGCCCCACCCCTAGACCCCAAATTCTGTTTCTGGTAGCCTCTTTAATGAGCCCATTCCAGGATGCCATCACTAAAAGCGTGCACCACCATGCCTGAAACTATTTCTAACTCAATATAGCCTGTGCCTCCTGAACCTGCTATTGCCTTTTTACAGGTGGGCAAATTCGGAGAGATCAGGTGACTTGTTCAAAGACACCCAGCAAGGGAAAGGGGGACAGATCAGGAGAGGGAGTACTGTGAGGCTGTGTAAGCAGAGCACAGACGAGCTGTAAGTGGGCTCAGAATGGGCGCACAAGCATCTACAGGTGTGACAGGAGGAGACTTTTCAAGTCCCTGGTTCTGAAAAGCAGCTCAAAGCAAGACAATCACAACTTGGATTTGCCAGATGAGCCCTGGCCTGCTTGCTTTACAAGCTTCCTCTGTTCCTTTCATAAGTTCAGCGAAGTTAGGAGGCACATCTGAAGTCACCCAGCAAGGCAGGGGCAGGGTGCTGTCCTGCCACCTTCCAGCCCCCAAAATTCCTTGAGCCGGCTCTGCAGGTCCAGACCCTAGCGGGAGCAGGCACCATAATCATACACCAACATCATGAAGCGCTTACACACACGTCCACATTTCTAAGTTTTGGGCAGTGTCCTAAAAACACTGTAAAAATTCACCAAGAATTTCCAGACATTAATAAAAGAGATGAAGTGGGGCGTGGTGGCACACACCTTTAGTCCCAGCACTCAGGAGGCAGAGGCAGGTGGATCTCTGTGAGTTCAAGGCCAGCCTGGTCTACATAGCAAGTGCCAGGCCAGCTGGGGCTACAGGGAGACCCTGTCTCAAAAAAAAAAAAAAATTAAAAATTAAAATAAAGGAGATAGTCAAAACTTTAGAAATCCCAATATTGTGGCCAGGTTATGGCTCCATTGGTAGCACACTGGCCTAGAATACAGGAAGCCCTGGGCTCCCTCTCCAGCACCGCATCTTTTCAAACATGGTGGTTCATGCCTGTTAACCCAGGATTTGGCAGTAGAATTGGCAGTTCAAGGTCACCCTGACTAGAGGGGAAGTTTGGGGCCAGCCTGGACTGTGTGAGACTCAGTCTCAAAATAAATAAGCTGGAGAGATGGCTCAGCAGTTAAGAGCACTGGCTGCTCTTGCAGAGGACCCAGGTTCAATTCCCAGCACCCACATAGCAGCTAAAAACTGTCTGTAACTCCATTTCCAGGGGATCCAATGGTCTCTTCTGACCTCCATGGGCATTGCACAGCATGGTGCACTTACATGCATGCAGGCAATATACTCATACACACACAAAAATAAATAAATAAATAAATAAATAAATGTCCTATTATTGCATCCTGAGACCCCAAGATCTCCTTGACTGTCACCCCACATCAGAGACCACAGCACCTCACAGTCCCCACCCCACCAACTCCTCAGCCTGGCCCCTCCATTCACACCCCAGCTATAACCCTTGTAAGTGGCCGGTGACCTGGGAAGGGTCAGGAAAGGGCCATGAAAGTGTATCTACACAGTGTATGCCATAGCAGGAAACACTAGCGGACTTTTGGATCCCTCGTGAGGGACACATCCCTGCTACCAGGAAACATTTCACCAGCAAGAAAGCCTAGCATGGGGCTTTGAAGGATATGTAGTTTTCCAATAGGAAAGAGAGGAAGATGTTCCAAGTTGTGAGACCATCACATGCAAAGGCGCAGGGGCCTGGCAGTGTGGACAAATCTGGATCCCTCTAAAGAGGATGTCCCTTCCCTAAGAGAAGGGATGTGGCAAGGGAGGCCCAGAGACAGAGATCAGGCCAACGTGACACAGCATAACTATTGCAGCAACAGAATCAGCTCAGAACCCTCTGATTCAAGGTAGGGAAGTGAGGCTGCAGCCCACACCCTGCTCAGCCTCCCTACCACACTCCTCTCTGCCTTCCCCTTTCCGCCCCCCCACCCCCACACACACTCTGCTGCCTGGTTCCTCCAAGGAAGTGGCAGGAAGGGGCATGGTTGTAGGAGGCTGAGGGAGAAGCCACAGCCCTGGCTGTGGGGACAGGCATGATAACATGAGGAAGAGGTGCAGGCAGGAGGGCTGAAGGCGGTGGACCTGCTGGCGGGGAGAGGCTGCACCACTTTGCTGGAGTCAGCTTGGTGTGACTGTGGCTGAGGGGGTTGGGGGAGGCTAGTGATAGGGAAAACACCAGTGGGCGGGCTAGGAGGCCAGAAGTAACAGCTGTGGCCCCCGTTATCAAAATGCTGCCACTGATATGGATGGTATTAACGGGATGACAGGGGCAATGCCCGGATGTTGTGGCGATAAGGGTGATCGCATAGGTGGATGTTGCTGACATCAGATCCCTCACTCTGAGGTTCAAATGACGCAGCACAGAAAAATTAGGGGTCGTGGGAAAGAAAGAAATCCCTCAGTCCAAAGTCTGGTTGAGGCCTCTCTCCAGCTGAGGATCAAGAGTTCTAAACGGGACAGGGATGGCTCAGCGATGGGGATGCTTGCCTCCAAGCCCGTCCACCTGAGTTTGACTCCTGGGACCCATGTGGTGGAAGGAGAGAACAGACTCTGGAAAGTTGACTCTTGACCTCACACATGAGCTGCAGCATGTTCCCCCATACACACAAATAACTGAATAAGTGTAAAACAAATATTTTTAATAATTCCCAAACAATTAGAACAACTGCTTAAGGCCTCTCTCCTTTCCCATCTGTTTCTAGAACTCTTACCCATTTACAATAAAAACCATGTCCTAAGCCCTCTGTGTGATCACAGTAGCTCCTGGTTTTGCCTTGTCAGGTGATAATCTCACTCAAGACACCTCAGGAACCACCCTGGAATCTCACTTACCAAAGCGAGAGAAAGGGAAGAAAAATAAAATGTCTCAGCAAACTTTTGAGATGTAACTTGAGAGCCACCAAGATGGTCTATAAGTCAATAGCAGAAAGTGCTAAATCACAGCTCTCCTATGATCAGCCCACGTCCACATGTGATTATGTCTTATTCTTTGTCCCGTCCCCTTTAACCCTCTGTTTAAAACTTTGAATTAAAATATCTTTTTTAAATGATTACATTTATTTAGTGTTTGTGTATGTATGTGGGCACACGTGTATCATAGATGGAAGTGGAAGAGGAACAGAGGATAACCTATGGGGAGTCGGTTCTCTCCTCCCACCATGTGTTTCAAGGTTTGAACTCAAGTCATCAGGCTTGGCAGCAAGCGCCCTTACCCCTTAAGCCCCCTAGTCCCAAGATTCTATTCTGCCCTGTTGAAGCTGACATTGTGGAACTGTGTCTCTGTTCCTATGCCTGATGACACAAAAACCAACTCTTGCTTCAGAAGGATGGGCCCACTCTGGCCACCATGTTGACCTCGGGAGAGGCAAGCCCAAGGCCAACTTCTCAGAGCCAACTTCACAGAGAAAGGACCCTACCGGCAGGCAGCATCCATTATTCAGCCCACCCAGGTGCAGGGACCCCTCCCTCTGTTAACTTCCAGGTCACCGCCCACTCTCAGCATAAAGACAGTGGGCTCCTCTGAGGCCTAGTATTACTGGAACAAGAATCATGCCCGGGCCTGCCCTAAGACTGTCCTCATCCTTCCCTGACAGGTAACTATAGTTTGCTCAGTGGGTCCCTGATGTCACTCACACTTTTCCTGCGCTGACCCCCAGGACAGTTCCTCACTACCTTGTGTTCTGCTGAGGGGCCTAGAGCATTGGGGACCTCAGCCTTTAGGATCAATGTTTATCACCCCTGCCACTCCCATCACCCCAAACCTCACCTGCCCACCCTGAGGAGCCCAGGTCTAGTCATCCCACAATAGGACCCAGAAAGCCAGAAACAGCATCAGTTAGAGGAAGCTTCCCACTCCTGCCCCCGCTTCCTGTCACAGTTTATCTGGGGTGGCCATGCTGCTCCCCCAGAGCTCTAGATCCCCAGTCCATCCTCAGGCACCAGATAGCATCGCAACACTCTGTCCCTGGTGGCACACTCCAATGCACCCAGTTGGCTGCCTGGCTGCCAGTCCCCAGAGCTGGCTTTTCTACTGCTGCCCAGCTAGTCCTCCCCACCCCACCCCAGCACGATTAACCCTCCCTTCCTTGATGGGTGACTTCAGACCTCAGTTAAAACCACAGTGTGCTAAAACAGATGTGGTAGAGCCAGCCTGTCATCCCAGCACTTGGAAGGAGCAGGCGGGAGAATCAGGAGTTCAAGGTCATCCTTGGCTAGAAAGAGAGTCCAACCCAGCCTGCTCTACATGATGTCCCATCTCCAGAAAAAGAAGGTAGAAAGGAAGGAAAGTAGAAAGGGAGGAAAGGGGAGGGGAGGGAGGGAAAAAAGACAAGACAGAAGTCACTGTGGCCACAGTGCCCTGTTGTGGGGTCTCTCCCTCCCCTCGTGGGTCGTTGGCCACCGGTCCATGAGAACAAAGGGAGCAGAAGTGACAAACGGGGTCAGGATGGCCAGTGAGCACTGATGGAAGAAAGCCCTTCCGGGGAGGCAGATTTAGTGATACAGCTCCAGACTCAGTGAAACAGCTCCGTTTATTCACTGGGGGTCAGGGAAAATATAGTGTGGAGGCAGCAGCCAATGCTTCAGCTGATAGGTGCTCACAGTATGCTTTATTTACATGTGGTAGGGGGATCCTATCCTCTGACTATGGGGCAATGCCTAATTATCACATAGAAAAAACCTGGGGGCAGTTTTTACTCCAGGTAACTATGCCAAAGGTCATGTTCCAAATAAGGTCAGGCATCGGTGCTTGGCGGCACTTTCCAGGTAAGTCAGGCAGAGAGCAGGAGGCCCCCACTGAGAAAGGGAGTCCTTCCATATAGCACCGCTGAGCCCCTTAGAGCTATCCGGACACGGAGGACTACAGGGTCCCCCAACACCTTGTGGAGCCCTCCCCAAGCCATTTTAACTTCTCTGCACCTCAGTTTCCCCAATTATAGAAGAAAAAGCAGAACACACCCCCCCCAAAAGAGGTTGTAGGGAAGAAATGAGGCAACATCTAACCATCATGAACGATGGTGACCCAGGCTGGACAGGTGACATTGGCTGCTTTTACAGAGGACCCAAGTTTGGTTCCCAGCACCCACATGGCAGCTAAGAACCCCTAACTCCAGTTCCAGGGGATCACATGCCCTCTTCTGGCCTCCATGGGCACTGCACAATAGTTCACATATATAGGTAAACAAAACACTCATACGTATAAAATAAAAATAAATGACTTTTTTTGGTCTTTTTGAGACAGGGTCTCCCTGTAGCCCCAGCTGTCCTGGAACTTACTATGTAGACCAGGCTGGCCTGCCTCTGCCTCCCAAGTGCTGGGATTAAAGGCGTGTGCCACCACGCCCAGTAAATAAAATACTTTTTTTAAAAAAAGATGGAGACCCAGAAAGTCAAGCTGAACTTCTGGAGCACCTGAATGTGAATGAGAAACTCAGGTCCACGGGAGCAGCCAGGAGTTAGAACTAGAAATCCCAAAACAGAAGCAACCCAAGTGCAGTCCCCAAAGAGAAACAGACCAAGGCAGCCCAGAGGCTCACAAGGAGACCCCGGCTGAGCTGGGTGATACTGGGGGTGAAGTTAGAGGCTGTGAAGACACCACCCCAGGAGCTCTGAGCTAGGCTGATACCTGCTGCATGCCAGGCCTCAGTACTTAGAAAGATGACTCAGGTCAAGCTAGCTACTGTGCCAGCCTGTGTGAGGCAGAGCACAGAGACTCAGCATGCAGGCTCTGGGGACATTCAAAGGAGCTCAGGGTCCCTGGGGGCTCAGGGACGTCTCAGAGGAAGTAAGGGTCACTGGAAAGGAATGCAGGCATAGTGGATGATATGAATGAAGGACAGGGTATGTGAGGAAAATGAGGCACTCCTCCTACCAAACAAGATTTGGGGCCATCCAGGTATACAATAGGATCCCAGTTAATGACAGGAGATACATAGCTGGAGAAGATATGGGATAGGATGGGGATACAGTAATGTGTTGGTTTTACAGGGCTGATCAGAGCCCTCATAGAAGTCACAACACATGCAAAGGCCCTGAGAGCAACAAAGCAGAAAGGCATCAATGATGCAGGATGCAGTTTACCACCAACAGCTCGGGACGTTCTGTACCCAGAGCACAGGCAGTCAGCTATGGCCAGGCCATCTGGAGATCCCCTCCCTGGTAAGGCTGTCTACCAGAAGAGGAGACAGGGAGGCAGGTCTTCCTGAAGGCACAGGAGCCAGGGGAAGCCTGCCAGGCCAGGGAATGACAGGGATGTTCTGTCTGGGGAGGCCCATCAGATTCCCCTTCACGGGCAGCCATGTGGTGCTGTCTTCCAGGCTCCGCCCATGACCTCGTTGGTCGTCTTTAGTTCCTGCATATCCATCCACAGATAATTCCCCACACTGCCACTTCCTATTTATTTTGCTAACTGAAGTTCCCACAAAAAGACATTGCACCCACATTAAACATTAAACATGCTACAAGACTGGTTGAATTCAATAATTGTGGAGAGTTGGAATGTTACAAATCTAGAGCCAACTTATCTTGGATTGTTGTTAGCCCATAAATTGCGATTTTTTTCCCACCGCTGCATTTAACCTAACAGTCTTGTGACTACTTGGTAAATTCTTCCGGGATATACAAACAGACTCCTAGCCTCCACCAAACCAAACGCTAAGAATGTCATCAGACAGCATGTGAGGCCCACAGCAGAGACTTCCCTGCTTTGCTGTAACCTGCCTATCTGATGTTCCCACCAAAGCATTTGAAAAGTATGTCAATTCACCATCTTCTGGGTTCTGCTTCTATAAAAAGAAAACCTTTGTAAACCTGTCACTATGTTGGAACATGATATCGGGGGTAACCTGAATCTGTGTACCCAGCCCACGGCCACTTATATTTGTCTTCAAAGCAAACTCTCTCTTCCCCTTCAAGGTGAGAGTTGTGGATTTTGCATTATCGATCTTAAGAGTAAAGAGTGACCCCCCTCCCTGCAACAATAGCAATGAGCATCATGAGGGCTGTAATTGAGAACCCGTTGCAAGCCAGATCCTCCCCCAAATGCTGACACACTCTCTCTCATAACCTAACCTCCCCTCAGCCCTCTGAGCCTCTATCAGGATCCCCACTTCTCCCACCTCACAAGTGCTGTTGACATTCAGTCTTTCATACTGGCTCTGTTTATAGGAATGGAGCTGCCGAACATAACAGCTGACCCCAGCCCATCACTGCTAGGGACTTCGTTATACCTATCTGGAACAGAGACCAGGGTTTTTGCTCTTGATCTACAATAAGACACAAAGCTGCTTGGCCTCCCTGTGCCTCAGTTTCCCCTTCTGTATAATGGATGTTGTAGGGACAGTTGCCAGTTGTCAGGGGTTTACACTGGGGGCACTAACCTCTAGGTGACAGGAGCAGAACTCAGGGCTACACAGGAGCCTTCCCTGAACTGCCATCTGGACAGGACTGGAGCCATGTAGCTAGCTGCCTCCTGGGGGTTCTGAGCCCTTCCTCTTAGGCAGATAATTCTCCTGGGAGACCCAGGCAGGCTTCCCAGGTTGCTCAGAACCAAGCCCTTGCTCTGGGCCACTGCTGTTGGCCCAGAATAAAATCCTCACTTCCTAGATTGTTGAGGCCAGATGATGACAGAAGAGGCTTGGCCTGCCAGTCGCCAGCCCTGTCTGAGTGCAGCTCCCCACTCCATAGCAGGGAGCAGCCCCAAGGGTGCCTTCACAGCTGGACCCCTCTGACAACAGAGGGACCCTCCAAGCCAGATGCCCAAAATGGCGCTGAGGAGGGGTCAAGCCTCCAGCCTAACCCTGCAGCCTCTCCACTCCCAGGAAGGGCACAGAGCAGAGGTGGTCAGACTCTGCCTCTGTCTAGCCCAGGGCATCAGGCAGGAAGGTGGAAGATCTCAGACCTTGACTGAGACTTCCCATACAGGGGCATTGGGGCTGATTTTTAGATTCCTGCTGAATAGTCTAGCTTTCAAAAGAGAAATGACCTCTATAGTTGGCTGCCAGGGCCAGTCCAGGGCACTCACTCACCTGTCAGTCTCCCATGCCACCAGGGCCACCTCGGCTCAATACCACGAAAGGATCACCTTTGGCACAGAGACCACTGGCCTCAATTAACTACCAAAGAAACTGAGGCCCAGACCGCAAAGGTAAGCAACTGCTTGTTCAAGGTCATATCTCCAGTGAGTGACAGGCCCCAGTGTGAATTCAAAGAAAAAATCCTGGAGTTCTGAGGAGGGCAGGTCAGAAGAGCTTCCTGGAAGAGGAAGCTTCCTCAAGAACTATAGAGAAGAAATGAAACTCGGAAGGCTGAGGGAGGAGCAGGGCCTCTCAGAAAGGTAGGCTGCCCCAGCAGATTCCTCCCTACGTATCCTATATACTGTGCACCACCGCCAGGCTTCGCACATTCACCCCACCCCACAGTGCCTTCCCTAGGTACCTGCAGCAGGTCAGAACCTTACTGATGGGCCATGTGGACACCTCTCTTTTAAGCCTTAAAAACCTGAGGACTCTCACTAATCTCATGCCTCCTCGCCCCACACTACATACCACATGCATCCTGCTAAGCCAGCCTGGGAAAACTGAATTCTCGAGCTTCCCCAGAACCCTGTCCACCCCCCAAGTCTTTGCCACTTGGCTCCTGGACCCAGGGATGCCTCATCCTAGCACACCCAAGCAAGTCCTGCTTACTTTGGGACTCAGGGCTCTTCCCAGAGTCTCCACTCCACCCAGTGTGTGCCCACCACAACCCCAGTACCATTCATAGTCATAAACTCAGCTTATCCACAGCCAACTGGAGCCTTAGGAGAGCAGAGGCTGGGAAGGCTGTCTGGGTCCCTGGTTGGGCATCTAAGTTGTGTCTGAGAGCAGATCTGCCCCCAGGCCCAGCCACATCTGCACACAGCAAAGGATACAACATCTGCTTTTCTGTTTACAAAGCACTGCTCCAGTCACAAGATAAAGCGGCGTTTTGGTTGTAACCCAAAGATACAGTTCATTCATGTCTGTGAGTCTCTGCAGAATACGCCAAGTCACTTACTTACACGGCAAATGGGGGAACAGACAACTACCCCACGAGGAATTTCCAGAACTCCGTGTGGTCATTCCACCCTCCGGAGGCAGAACCTTGTTCCCCACTCCCTGAACACGGTCTATGCAAAGTGGCATCCCTCCGAATGGTGCAACATGGGAAGGGTAGAAAGAAAACTCTGCAAGGGACGTCAAGGCCACGATCGGTGTTGATGAGTAACATGGGTAACACGTTCCCTCTGCACAATGCATTGAAAACGCGCCCTACATCCCCGGTTGTCCTCCCAGGTACACAGGAGCCCAGACTCATCCTAACAGCCCACCAGGCAAATCCCACTGGGGAGCTGTCCACAAAACCCCTAACAGATTTCAGAGTCATCCTGGTCATCATTACCAGGAGACCTGCCAAAGAGCCTGCCATCACCCAGAGAAACTGAAGAAGGCAACTGTGATGTCCCGGATGGGATTCTGGGGCAGAAAACAAAAGACAGTAGAAAAAGCTGAGAAAATATGGACAGAGCACGGGCTCTAGTTAACAATATAGGCTATGGATACCGATTGGCTATGTCACAGATGTCCCACTAACAGGAGATGCTGGCAGTGGGGAACTAGGGGCGGGGCACCTGAAAGTTCTCTGTGCTATGTCTGCAGTTTTGTATAAGTCAGAAACTGCACTATAAACAAAATATTTACTTTGAAAAGTAGTATGTGTGATGGGCCTAGTGGTGCAGGCCTGTAATCCTGGCTGTTTGAAAGGTTAAGGCAGGAGGATTACAAATTCAAAGCCAGCCTCAGTAACTTAGCAAGCTCTCATGTAAAAATAAAAAGAGGGCTGGAGATGTAGCTTGGTGGCAGTGTGTTTACCTAGCGTGTGTAAGGCCCTAGGTTCCATCAGAGAGAGAGAGAGAGAGAGAGAGAGAGAGAGAGAGAGAGAGAGGAGAGAGAGAGAGGAGAGAGAGAGAGTTCATGAACAGAATGTGGTGGTACCCACCTGTAAGCCCAGCACTAGGGAGATGGAAGCAGGAGGATTATGAATTCCATGCCAGTCTAGGCTGCATAGCAAGACCCCATCTCAAAACGAAATAAAGCAAATATGGAAAAGCAGAAAAAATACAGTTTTCACAGTCCACAGGCCAATGATAGCCATGGTTACAACAGCTCCACTTCCTGTTTTAGTGTGTCCCCGTTTCCACAGTCAGAGTCCGTGGAGGTTTTTCTGATCACAGCAGATGCCAGCCCCCCACTCTCCACCCTCGCCACCATAGATAATGCACTTCAGGGACAGAATGCAGAAACACAGAGGGAAAGAGGCCAGAGATCTCCTCACCAGTGGATCTACTGGAGTCCTGTCACCGACTTAGGACACTAGGCTGAGGACACCTGAGGAGCGTGTAAGTCTGGGTGACCGGAGCATCCCGTGAACAAACTCTGAAGATCCCTTGGTAGACACCCTGCTAACCAGGAGGATCTTCTGGTAATCTGCACCCTTCCCCCATCTCCACCAAGTATGGCCCCATCTCAGTCGTCAGTGGCTAGATTTAACCCTCCCCACAGGGGCCAAGTCCAAAATAGCTCACAACGTACAGTCGTCACCCATGGCTGCTCCCAGATGACGCCAGCATGGGCTCCTGGTACATCTGGACGGTGGTTCTCTTTTTCCGTCCAGATGTTCAAGGTCCTGTTGGCCCACCTGCCACTTGCCTGCTGTACCCAAGGAAAGCCCCCATTCCTGTCCTTGTGTGAAAGAATGGGAATCTCTTGTCAAGAGGGCAGAAAGATAAACTGGGGACCCTAACTCAGAGGTGAGCCCCAGAGCAAGGTGTCTGGCTTCCTGGCTCTTCCCCTGTTCTTATGCCCCTGGTAGCCCTAGAACATTCTTTCATGCCTCACATAGCTCACATGATGTGCAGTGGCACTCCAGCCCATGCAATCATGGATGTCTTAGGGGCGTGGATGGTGGCTAGGGGTTGACTACTGGCACCTACCCTTCAAAGAGTTAGCCAGCCCCAAATATCAACAGTGCACAAAGGGGAGGTTAAAGGCTTAGCTTGTCACATTCTCCTCTCCCACCTCCAAGGCAGTCTCAGCAGGGCCTCCTGCACCAAACACACCACACCTTTGCACACCTGCGTCTTCTGTTCACCCACACTGCAGCCAAACCCTGCCCTGCCTGCCTGTGGCACCCCTCCAAGAAGCCTTCCCTCATCACTTGACCCACAGTCTCTGAGTCTCCATGGAGACAGGATAGCACTCATTCATTCACAGATGAGGATGGTGTGAAGAAACCTTGAGAGTCACACAGCACAGCCTACCAGGGATTTTTGTTGTTGCTGGTAACCTGGCATGGTTCACCTTTACTGGAATATCAGAAGATGAGACACAGAAACTGCCTCCTGCTCCTCTGAAAGGCAGGAAAGTGGCAGTCAGTGTAGCCAAGCTGAAGGTTCTTCTACCCCACTGCAGCCACTCAGTGACCCCTCTGCACCCAGGAAACATCTGAGTTGGAAACCCAAGTCAGTCCACAGCCCCTAACTCCCGCTTTAGAAGGAGAAAAAGTTTCCAAGTCAGGAGCTGGCATAAAGACCCATGTCACTTTAACCTCAGAGCACTGCATTAGCTCAGAGACCTCAACCCTAAAGACTCAATGGGGATCAGCAGACCACCACCGCTCTAGGCTCCAGTGGCTAAGCAGGACAGCCTCTGAACATCCCCCTGACCTCAGCCTCTAGCTGAACAGGTTGACTCCAAGGTACCAGTAGAATCATGTCTGAGACAGCTCATAAAAAGGCCATAGACCATGTCACACACTGTCCCATGGGATTTGTAGATGCCAAGTCCATCACACTCACAGAAACCCTGTCATGCAGCTTCTATTATTATTCTCATCTTCATTTCTTATCCAAGAAGACAGGCTCAGAAAAGTTCAACAAGTTTCCTAAGGCCACACAGCTAAGGCTAGGGATGGGGGTGTACATAGGAGCCTAAAGTCAGAGCTGCCTCTAGCCACAGTCTGGCCACCCTGCCTGCCACCGGAAGCAGATGTAGCCAGGCTCCGGAGTGTGCAGTAGCTCACGGCAGTCTGTGGATTTGGGCTGATTTTGAGGAAGCTCTTCCAGGCCCAGGAGAGAGAACTATTAGCCACAGGCCCTGACTCACAGAAACAGGAAGATGCCTGGGCCTCTTGAAGCTGGGTGCGGCCATGGGTTGGGGATTGTGTATAGATCTGAACAGAACAAAACAGAAACTTTGGGCCACTCTGAAGCTGTGACTTTCCCAGGGTCACACTGTGAGAGAACAAGAGCCAAGGCTCCATGCTTGCTACACTGAGCAGTTCCATGTTACCTCTAAATGTTCTACAAGGTGCCAGGCCTGTTACTGGGGGCATTAGCACAGATCTCAAGGTGTTCTCCCAAGGGAGAAGACAGTGACTTAACTGAGCTGTGAGCTGAGAGGACAGGGAGCCCCTGCCTCCCACTGGCAGCTCAAAGGCATGATCCAAGATTCCGGCCCCTGGGACAGGCCGGGGGAAGCACTGGACGCAGGCCTGCACAGACCTGACATCCTAGAAACAATCCCAGATGGAACTCTTTGCACCTACCTGCTGGCCTCCAGAGCACTTTCTCGTCTGTGCATCTATCTCTCTGTGCACCCTCACTGTCAGGGTGCCATTCTGCCCCATTGGACAAGGGGAAACTGAGGCCCAGAGCAGGACAGGGTTTGTCCAGGGTCCCACAGAGAGGCAATAAGTAGTAATCCTCCTGTTGCAGGGTCTTGGCTGGTCAGATGGCAACACACACACACACACACACACACACACACACACACACACATGAAAAACCAGCTCCCCCAGCCATCCAGACACTTACTACATGGTAGATGGCCAAGGCAGTGGTGGCGATTCGGACGTTGAAACAACAGCAGGTCTGGCGGACCGTTGCTGCACGGGAGGCCATGGTGCACTATCCCCTCCTCTGAGGCTCTGATGGGGAAGGAGGCCCAGATGACGGCAGCAGAACAAAAAAGGGAAGCTGTAGGCTGCCCGCCTCATTTCCGCCCTGCCCTCAGACGGTAGGGGCTAGAGCTATATGACTGGGGCAGGACAGCTGCAACCCGCAAGGGTGGGGAGGGTCACAGCCAGCCTTGGGGAGCCTGGCTGGGGCATCTGCCACTCCCAGAAGGGAGGGTCCTAGGCAAGGTGCCAATACTTCACCAAGCCTGGGCTGAACACTTACCCACACCCTGCTTCCTGGATGCTCAACACCACCCTGAGAAGCCAGGATGGTGACGAAGCCCATTTCTAGAAAAAGAAACAGATGTCCAGAGTAGTCAAGGCACTTGACCCCAGTTCTTAATCATTAGTGTTGGTGGCAGGATTCGAACCCAGATCCATATGGTTGCAGAATAGCAGCTGTTCAGTAAGTAGCTCCCCTCCTCCACCCTGTGTGGCTAAGCCCCTTCACTCCTCACCTCATTCATGCCAGGGCCCTATTGTTCTTATCCTCATTTTATAAATGAAGAAACTGAGGCACAGGGCGGGAACATTGCTTGTCTGCAGTTACCCAGCTAGTCAAAAAGAGTCGGAATGGAGGCCAACTGGCCCAAGAGGCCACCCTGGAGCTGAGCTGGCTGCTGCTTTCCTCCTCTTTCTTGGAGACCTGTGTTCATCCTGAGCCCCAAAGAAGAGCAGAGGCGTTGTCACCAAGCAGAGCCATTGACATGAGCCAGGCCCTGCAGCAGGCTGCTCCTCCTATGAATGTGTAACCCCTCGAGGCCGTCTGGGGGAACCCCTGGCCTAACTGTCTTTGTGAGAGTCCCCTGAAACAGGAAATCAGAATCATTTTTTTTTCCTTGTTCCTGGGAAAAGTTGGAATTAATATGCCCTGGACTGTTCCCTGACTTCTCAGAGGGTAAGTGACTCACATTGCAATAAAGGAAAGGAGCATGAAGTTCACACAACACACATTCTCCCTCTCTCCCTCTCCCTCTCTCCCTCTCCCTCTCCCTCTCCCTCCACTGTTGAAATAGCAAGTTCCCCTAGGCAGTTCTGTTGCTGTGATAAAAACACTAACCAAAGCCAACTTTGAGCAAACACTGGGATAAAGATTGTAAGGTGGGAACGTGTCTCTCTCTCTCTCTCTCTCTCTCTCCAGGAAACCTCTGCCACCCCTGACATCACAGAGTAAGGACTGGATGCCACAGCAGTCTTTAGTTTTCCACCCCAAGGGAGATTATAAAACAAAAAGAGTTACTCTGTCAGATGCCCAAAATCCAGGAAGTCAAGGGCTGGAGTGATGGCTCAGAAGCTAAAGTGCTTGCCACACAGGTATAAGGACCTGAGTTCGGATCCCCAGCACCCACAGAAAAAGCTAGGAAAGATAGGGCTCTCCTGCAATCCAATCAGTGAGTTCCAGGTTTAGCCAGAGAACCTGTCTCAAAAAATAAGGTAGCAAGCCATTGAGGAAAATACCCAGTGTCAGCCTTTGGCCTACACACACACACATACACACACACACACACACACACACACACACACACACACACACACTGGCATCAACTTGATGAAACCCTAGTCTATCTGCTAAGCTTGGGGTCCTGGGAAACCTGGCCAATCCTTTTCTTGCTTCACTACTCCACATGCCTGACTGAGACCTGACATTAAAGCAGTGACATAGGGATTAAGAACTCATGGTCTTGGTAGAAATACTGATGACTTCTGGCCAGGTAATCAAAGCAACAGAGGAGTCAGGCCAGAGGGCCTCAAGGTGGGCACAGAAGGGTGGGAGGTAGGGGGGAAGGGGGGTGGAAGCCCCTGGGAGCTCCCATTTGATGACTGGAGAGGTGGTAGGAGGGCTCAGATCACGATGACAGTGGGTAATAACATTATGGTCTAGGGAAACAAGTGGGTAGCCCATCCCTAGGAGACGGATTAGACATACCTATAATATGACTCTTTATGGGACCTTCAGACAAACGTTTTTCACTTTTATAGTGATAAATTCATTTTAATGTGCCTTATAAAAATTATATAACTAGCCCATGAAATCTGTGATTTCCCACTTATAGGAGCATATAAACGTTCATTTTAAAACAGATGCATTAAATTAGAAAGACAGTGGATTTAAAGGAAACAGAAAGGAAGTCTTACCTGCATGCAGACGTGGCAGCTACCCACAGAGGTAGGGTCACATTGTCCCTGGCCTGAAATCCTGTGACCTGGGAAAGCCCAGCCCATCTTAGTAGCTGTGTGATCCCAGAAACAGTGCCTGACCTCTCTGAGCTGCTGTTCCCACTGGCAGAGGCTGTGGTGAAGATGAAATGGGGTCGCAGGAAGTATTTGTTTGCTTCCTCTCTTACAGTCACTCTTACACCCCCATCTCCACCTTACCAGGAGGCTGGGAGGAAGCAGAACTAGGATTTGAACCCTGATCTGTTGGAACCTGAATCCTGGGCTGGGTGCAAGTACCCCCCCAACACACATACACACACACACACACACACACAACCACACAACCACACAACCTGCACTGTCTCCCTGCCAGGCCCAGGAGTCCCTTGCTAGGTCACCAGCCTCCAGAGGCTAGCAAATCCCTGATAGAGGCCCTCAGATTCCTTGAAATGAAGCCAGGCCTTCTGTTTTTCTCTCCCTAACAATTGTTCTGAGGAGTCAGTGACCATTACCCCCAAAACCAAGGTCTAGCCAAGGCCACTCCTGGCAGGACAGAGCACCCTACAACACTCGCCTTATAACCCTAAAACTTGTGCTTACATTATTTCATGCAACAAAGAGACTTCTAAGGATGGGGTAGGTTAAGAATCTTGAGATGAGACAATGACCTTGGATTATGGGGGTGTCCTCATGTTCTCACACAGGTCCCTGTAAATGAAGGAATAAGACAAGAAAATGACACAGGGCTGGCTCTAAAGGTGGAGGATAGGACCTCGAGTCAAGGACCATAGGCTGCTTCTAGAAGCTGGAAGAGGCAAGAGAGGGAATCATCTCTTAGGGTCTCCTACTCCTTAACTTTAGCTCCAGGGAGCCCATTTTGGACTCCCAGCCTTTAGGCTATAAGACAACAAACTCATGCTATTTGTGGTGACTTGTTCTATGACAAAAGACACGAATACAGCTACTCCAGTCCGGGGTCCCCACAGAGGCTACTGCCCCATCCACACACATGCAGCCCTCAACTTTATGGCTATGACCCTGGGTGAGCCATGTTGACTATGTGAGCCTGTTTCTTCCTGCACAGAGTGGCAACCACTACCACCCCCACCTCGTATTAAGGACGCAGGGGACAGCCACACACTGGGCACACACCATCTTCTCCTGGTAGAAATGGCAGATCTGAGTTTCTTCCCATCACACCCTCCTTGCTGGCTGGTGGATCCCTGGATAGTGCACACCCTCCATAGTCACCACGCAGGAGAAGTGGAGGGCAGGCTCCAAGCTGCTGGAAAGACTGTCCTTGTGTGGGGTCTGGTGACACCAGGTCTATGATCCCAGCTACTCCAGTGGCTGGGCTACAAGATCAAAAGTCCAAGACCTGCCTGGGCTATAGGGTAAGTTCGAGTTCAGCTTGAACAACTTAGTGAGATGCTGTCTCAGAATAGAAAGTAAAAAGCTCAGGGCTGGGGAATGTAGCTCAGCAACAGAGCACTTTCCTAGCACATGAAGGCCTGTGTTCCATCTCCGGTGCTGCCAAAGATAATAAATAAAGTGTCCTGCAAATGTGATTTCTGACGAACCTAGTGTGTCACTCCTGAGGAGCCTGCCCTTCTGGCTGGCGGTCCTGCTCTACAGCTGTCCGTGGCCTGCTCATGTCTCTGCCTCCTCGAGGTAGAGTGCGTGCCACTTTCTCTGTGGGGCCAGCACCTCTCAGACAGTACCTCTCCACCCACACCCTGGGAAGTAAAAATAAACCTCACAGTTCTGCAGGGTTTCATTTAAACAGACTTTGGGAATCATTCCTTTTTGCCAACCCAGATGCAGGAGTCACTAGTGTCGCCGTGTCTATGTGGGATCTGCTGTCTGCCATTGTCACTGTCATCAGAACAGGTCATCCTTGTTCTGCCCTCAGCTGAGTCCTCCCAGGGAACCACTCCCAGCCCTAGCTGGGAGAGGAAGACACCAAGGGACATTAGTGTAGTTTGCTCCTAGCTGACCTGGGCATTGACCTGAAGCAGGACACACAGCTGGCTAGCAACAGGACCTTCTAGAAAGTGGATCCTCCTTGAAGACAATGTGGGAGGCTGTGAATGGAGCAGCTCCAGGAAGCTCCAGGGACCACTTCCAACTTGGGTGTGGCCATTCTGGGACCCCTGCCTTCAGGGCCTGTGGTGATATCAACATGCTAGTGTTGTATTGATGGTGTCCTGTAACCCAACCAGCCACCCTTGTCTGCTGTTGGGGCTTAGAGCTGGGACTTGTGAGCCAAGGGACCTGCAGGGTGAGGGAGAGTCACTAGAAATATGAGAAACCACATGGTACTCTGTTCCCTTTATCCCCACTCAGTGTGCTGGTCGGGGGCCTCCCCTGCACCCCTGTCCTGCTGAAAAGACAGTGTCCTCTGAGGTCACCCTGGCAAGCACAGTCCTCAGGCCTGGGCCTGGGAGAGCTGAACCTCCAGTAAGCTCCAAGCTGTCAAGGGACCTCACTCTGAAGCCATCTGTCGAGCACACCATCTTCAAGCCTCTTCAGCAGGCAGTGCAGAGGTTGTAGCTACCAAAGGTACTGCTATACCACACACTTCTATATTCACACTACCATGAGCCCTACAGGCAGGAGGCCCCAGGGTCATCACACCAGGGTTGCAAGAGACTCTTGTAAATAGCCTCAGCTGAAGATTGGCTCTGAGCACCGTCAGGACCCAGCATGGGGAACCGTGGGTGTGAGCGGTGCTGTGAGACAGAGCAGAGCACTAGATTTAGAGCTGGAACCTTGCCCCCACTCCCAGCTCTGATCTAGGGAGTAAGATTGTCACACTGCACCTCACCCCCTCAGAGTTAACCACCCCCTTAGGAAGTGGCTAAACTAGCACCTGTCACTCATACCATAGTGAGAATTACTTCCTACGGCATTTCCCTCACAAAGGGGATTTTTATTTAATCAAATGCAACAACAATGGACACCAAACAACAAAAGTGATAGACTCTGCCCCTAAGAGAAGCTAAAAATAAAAAGCAAAGCTTTGGCCAACACACTATTAGGGCCTTTCTAGGAAAACCAGAATTTTTGCTGATTTAAAAGGGACAGCTTCCATAAACACAGGACTTCTAGCCATTGTCTGAACGCCCTTCTTATCAAAAAGACAACTTCGGTGTCTGGAGGAACAGCAGCCATTTGAAATCACAAGGGCAGAAACCATATCATAAGGCAATGGGAGGGAAGAGCCAGAAAGAGCCCAGGTCCCTGATGACACTGGAAAGCCTCTCTCTCAGGCCTGAACTCACTTCCCCCGGGTGGGGGAAAAAGAAAAGAAAAAAGAAAAAGAAACCTACCCGGGTATGCTGACTTCATGCATGTGTTCGATAAGAGGCTTGCTTTAGGCCATCAAGATGGCTCATTGAGTTAAAGGTGCTTCCTGCCAGGCCTGATGACCTGAGTTCAATCCCAGGCATACACATGGTGGGAGGACAGAAACAACTCCTGAAAGTTGTCCCCTGACCTACATGACCTACACACATGTACTGTGATGTGCACACACAAAATAAATAAGCCTGGTGTGGTGGCATGTGCCTTTAGTGCCAGCCCTTGGAAGGCAGAGGCAGGTGGATCTCTGAGAGATCGAAACCATCCTGGTCCACATAGTGAGTTCCAGGCGGGCTGGGACTATGGAAACCCTGTCAGAAATAACAATAACAACATGAATAAGACAGATAGATAGATAGATAGATAGATAGATAGATAGATAGATAGATAGATAGATAGATAGATGATAGATGATAGATAGATAGATGATAGATAGATAGATGATAGATAGATGATGATGATGATAGATAGATAGATAGATAATAGATAGATAGATAGATAGATGATAGATAGATAGATTATAGATAGATAGATAGTAGATAGATAGATAGATAGATAGATAGATGATAGATAGATAGATGATAGATAGAT
>NW_008336404.1:452532-470122 GCF_000622305.1 Nannospalax galili
ATATTTTTTATATTTTATTTATTATTTTTATGTGTATGTGTGTGTTGCCTGCATGTAGTAGGTAAGTGCACCCGTGTCATGCAATGCCCGGGGAGAACAGAAGAGCCTGTCAGATCCCCTGGAACTGGAGTTACGGACAGTTGTTAGCTGCCATGTAGGTGCTGGGATAAGAACCTGGGTCTTCTGCAAGAACAGCTAGTGTGCTTAACCACTGAGCCATCTCTCCAGACCCCGATTTTTAATATTTTTAAGAGACTTGTTTTAGCTACTTAGGACAGAGCCATCAACAATACACACAAGGCGAGATGATTCACTTCATTGACTTGACAGGATCTAGATCACCTAGGAGACAAGCCTCTGGCCATTCCTATGAGGGATTATCTGTGATTACAAATCTTTTTTATATTCTTATTTTGAGTGTTTTGCCTGCATGTATGCATGTATGTGTACTGTGTGTATTCCAAGTGAGGTCAGAAGAGGGCATCAGAACCCCTGGAACTGGAGCTACAGACAGTTGTTAGCTGCAGTGTAGATGCTGGGAACCGAACCCAGGTCCTCTTCGAGAGCAGCCAGTGCTCTTAACCACCATCTCTCCAGCTGCCAGTAAGGGATCATCTAGATTAGCTTAAGTGAGGTGGGAAGGCCCCCCTTAAATGTGGGTAACCCATGGGCTGAGGGTAAGGACTGAATGAAATAAAAAGGAGAAAGGGAGCTGAACACAGGCGTCCGTCTCTCCTTGTATCCTGACCACGGATGCACTGGGACCAGCTGCCTCTCGGTCCTGCCTCCATGTCTTCCGACTGCACTCTCAGACTGTGAGCCAAAACCAGCCCTTCCTCAGTTAAGCTGCTTTTGTCACATCAGTAAGAGTGGTAACTGATTCACATGGCCCTTGCTCTCAGGGGACAGTCAGCAAGGATGTCCATCAGTGAGGCCGTTTCAGCAAGTGGTCATTCTCAGTCCCAGGTCCCTGCACCCCAGCTTGGCTTCTGGTCTTGACCATAGCCTGGATATGCTATGGGACTCTGAGACAGTGACTTCCCCAATCTAACTTATATCCCCATCTGTAATGTCAGGGAAGGGTCCAAGCCCCCCAAAACCCACAGCCTCTGAGGTCTTCACTTAGCAGGACCCGTCCCTCTGCACAGTCGTGCCTAGCAGCTGGCTGCCCTCCAGCTGGACTGAGTTGACACTACCCTCTGATTCCTCAGCATTGGGCAAACAGCCAGGAGGCCCTGCCACCCGCCCAGCCTTCTGCCAGCAGCCCTCTGGAGACACCAATAAATCTCAGCAGGTGCTGAAGAAGTTGAAGGCTGCCAGACGGCTGGGGCTGAAGAGCCCCTTTGTGGCTAGTCCTCCCTCTGGGCACAGCCTTTGCACAGGTAGAGATGCCAGGCTGTAAGGAAGCCAGCTCTGGTCTAGGTACTCAGCTACAGCTAGTCCCCACCAGGCCATCACTGGGTCTCCACCTCCCTGAAGAGTATATGCTCACATGTGCACACACACAAGCCTGCAGACATTTGATATATCTCAAATAGACTCCTCTGGGGAGGGCACCTCCTGTCTCCCTACTACCAGTCAGGCACCCAAGATGGCAGCCTTTGTTCCCTGTCTTCTCCCAGTTATTTCTAATTTCCTTTCTCCACCCCCAAGTACTGTGGATTCTGAGTCCCTCTCACCCCTAATCTTCCTACATGTCTCCATTCCTACTTTCAGGGTCCAGCCAGATATCCCTGAACCTTACTATGCAAGGAGGCTGAGGGCAGAAGGAGAGGAGGCTCCAGCCTGACCAGGCTCCAGGGCCAGCTTCCCAGCTACCACAAGGCTTCCCCAGACAAGGAAGGAGCCCTGCCCAGGGACTTGGGGGTCTAGGAACTATTGTCAAATCCTAACCAGGGACCTCTGTGTCTAGAGAGCAAGTGGCCATAATGGAGCTCATAAACAATAAAGAGTTCTTGACAATGGGGCTGGAGAGATGGCTTAGCAGTTAATAGCACTGGCTGCTCTTGCAGGGGACCTGAGTTTGGTTCCCAACGCCCACATGGTGGCTAACACCATAACTCCAATTCCAGGCACTCAGACGTCCTCTTCTGGCCTTTGTAGGTACAGCATGACACAGGTGCACTCATATATGTGCAAGCAATACACTCATGCACATAAAATAAAAATAATACACTTGGTGTGGTATGCACACCTTTAATTCCAGCACTCTGGAGGCAGATGCAGGCAGATCTCTGTGAATTCAAAGCCAGCCTGGTCTACATCATGAGTTCCAAGCCAGCTAAGGTAGACCTGTCTCAAAAAGACCAAAAAAAAATTTAAAATTAAAAAAACAGATAAAAATAAAAGTAGTAAAACATTGTTTAAAAAAATAGTTTTTGACAAACAGATCACCAAGAACTGGGATCCAACTAGAAGGCCATACCACCCCCAGACAGACTCTGCAGAGGTGCCCGAGTCCAGCACTGACCTAGGTGAGTCACTTGTTGAGGGATCTTGGCTCTTGCCTTTGCCCTCCCCCAAGGTAGCAGCAAGAATGTAATATTCTGAGCCCCTCAGCATCACTCCATGATTGGGTGAGCACTGTCTTTACTAAGTACCTACTATGTATCCAGGGCTGGACCCTGGAGGCACAGCAGTGTCCCACACAAAGGCTCTGCCTGTAGGATGCCCAAAGGTCCCAGCCCTACTCACAGAGGTCAGAAGGCAGCCCCCAGGACCCACCAGAAAACCCAGCCAGCACAGGTGGAGACCAATAGTCTCAGCATTAGTAATAGCATCCCAGGACGGGTACCAACACCTCCTTTTAGTAAAAGGCATAATCAAAATGACACCACCCAGCTAAAAATACCCCGGAGAGGAATCAGGTGCAGAGGAAGCCCACAGATCCTGGGGAGGGGCACCCCCCAGCTTCCCATCCCACCTCTGCTGGGGCAAGCTGGGTGACAAAGGCTGTGTCACCACCTCTCTGGGGCTCCATTTTCTCAGTAGTAAAATGGATATAACAATAGCTCTGTCCTGCTTACAGATTTACTGTAAAGACTACAATAATGCTGGGGAAATTGGACTGAGCAGGTGGCTGGTGAGGACCCACCCCTCCCCCTTCACCTTCCCCTCTGCCAGTCACCCTTCCTAAAAGCTGATTCTGAAGAAGTTGAGCCTCACTCAAGAACTTTCAGTGGCTCCCTATGGCAGGCAGGCTCCACTCTGTCACAGCCAGACAACTGAGGGCTAGTGGAAACACTAGCCCAGGGGACACTTCAGGGGCACAGCCCAGACATCTTCATACTTATCCCCAGCAACACAAGATGGGGACAACCCCAGGCCCCAAAGTGCACTCTCTACTCCAAGGGCGTGTTGGCCAAGAGGACCCGGGGTACAAGGCCTAAGATAGCATTGATATCATTGTCCCCACAGATACTCCCCCAGTCCCCTCATGCTGGAGGGAAACACGGGGGTGTTTGTGGTTGGAGAAGCATGTCATTTTCCAACCGGCCTATCTGAGACCATCATTTCGCACCACCCCAGCTGCCTTGAGCCTAACACTTTGCACAGAAAGGGAGGGCACCGGCCCTGCTCCAGGCAGCAAGACAGCCCTGCTGTCCAGAAGAGGGTGGGGCCTCTAGGACAGCTGGTCATTCACATCCATCACCTTACACTCCCCTGTGAGTGAGAGGGCTGTTATCCCCATGTCTTGACAGTCGCAGACAGGGTTACAGCAGAGTGTGGAGGATACGGGTTCAGGCATGGAATCCCGGACCTTCCTACCATACCACACAACCTCCTCAAGCTGCTGAGGACTAAGGAATTCTGAAGCATGTGTAGCTTGTGGCCCTTATCTGCCTCCCTGATTCCCTAATAGCCCCCAGTGATGCCTGAACATCCATCTCTTCATGCACAAAGTCACACCCCATCTCTACTGTCAAATGTATTTCTGAGTTAATTACAGATGTACAAGGTACTATACCAAAATATATACCAGAATGTACCACGAGAAATGACCCCACTGCCCCTCAATGCTGGTGTCCCTCCCTAGAGCAACACTTTTGCATGAGTTCTGCTGTTTCTTTCTAGAAATTTCTTTGTATAGACAAGCATGTTCACATCCACACCATGGTACTGTGTGCTCTTCACTTAGTATGTTTGGAGGTTGCTCCATTTAACCACATTAAGAGTAAGCCTGAAGACTGGGGAGGTGGTACAACAGTTAAGAGCACTAGCTGTCTTCTTGCAGAAGACCCAGGTTCAAATCCCAGCACTCATATGGTGGCTAACAACCATCTGTAACTCTAGTTCCAGGAACTCTGATGCCCTCTTCCGACCTCAATGGGCATGGCACAACACAGGTACACTTACATACATGTAGGCATTACACTCATACCCATAAAATAAATAAGTAAATAAATAAATAAAATTTTAAAAATAATTTTTTTAAAAAAAGAGTAAACCTGAGCTAGGCCTGATACACAGGTACCCAGGAAGCTGAAGCAGAAAGCCAGCCTGGGCTACAGAGTGAATTCCAGGTCAGTCTGGGCAATTTAGTGAGATCCTGTCTCAAAATAAAAAATACAAAAAGGTGCTGGGGAATGGCTACAAGCAGCAGAGCAGCTGCCCAGCATATGCAAGGCCCAGGGTTCAATCTCTAGCATTGGGAAAAAAAGAAAAGAATCATCTTTTGAGCTGAGGAAATAACTTGCAGGTAAGCAAGTAAAGGGGCTTGCTGCCGACCCTAACAACTCGGGTTCAGTCCCTGGGTCCCACATGTTGGAAGGTGAGAACCAACTCCCATGAGCTGTCCTTTCTTCTGTGTTGCCCTTCTGTCCCTTTCTTCTTCCAGGAAGTTGATTTCCTCCAGTATTTTGTCGCTAGTGGTGATGGAGGGCCACTCTGTGTTCTAGCTGCAAACTTTGTGAGTCACTGTGTCATAGTTAAGTAACCTTTAGCCACTGAACGTGACTGTCTTCTGTTGCTATAACTCAAGGAGGCAGGCTGTGGGATGCAAAGGAACAGAGGTTCATTTAGCACATGGTTCAGCTGGACAGTCCAAAAACAGGGTACCAGCAGCTGAGGAGGCCTCCAGGCTGCAGGGTAAGTCAACACAGCCAATCTGTGGGGAAGCCAGATGGGTATTTAGCAGAAGTCATTTTATAAAGCCACTAACTGCACTGTGGGGCCCCACCCTCATGACCTCATCTAACCCTCCCAAAGGTCCTACCTCCAAATATAGTTAATTTAGAATTGCAGAGCCTGGTGTGGTGGTACATGCCTTTAATCCTGGCCCTTAGGAGGTAGAGGCAGGTGGATCTCTGTGAGATTGAGGTCAGCCTGATCTACATTGTGAATTCTAGGCCAGCTGGGGCTACTGGGAGACTGTTTCCAAAATAAATGGGGGAATTAAGTTTTCAACATGTGAAATATGGGGAACACATTCAAACCATAGCAGGACACTTGGTTATTTCGGATCTTTTGTACTAAAGCAAGAAGCATCTTTGTATATGCATTTTTTTCATCTGTTTGAGTGTATGTCAAGTTAGAGTCCTAAAAGTGGAGTTGAGATGGTTAATGTTAACTGTCAACTTGAGAGTATTCTAGAATCACCTGGGAGAAGGGCCTCTGGGCATGCCTGTGGGGGATTGTCTTGATTGAGACAGGAAGCCTCGTCCACTGTGGACCGTGTCAGTCCCTGGCTGGAATCCTAGGTTGTGTAAGTGGAGAAAGGGAGCTGAGCAGCAGCAAGCCTTCATCTTTCTCTGCTTTCTCATTGTGGATGCAATGTGACCAGCTACCCTAAGCTCCTGCTGCCTTGACTTCCCCCATCATGATGGACTGTATCCTTGAACTATGAGCCAGAATAAGCCCTTTCCTCCTTAAAGTGGGAAGTAGAATCCCTGGGTGTAGGTTCCCTGGCTACCAGGGTCAGGCATGGGCGTGGTGTATGGCAAGGAGAGACAGCAGACCAGCTGCACGGCAAACAGCCAACAGGACCTGCGGGGGCTGCCCTTCCCACATCAATAAGAAGTGCTTTTCTCTTGTGGTGTCTGGCTTTGAACATCAGCTTCCATAGCTCCCGACTCATGTACCCAGCAGCAAAAGAATTCTGTTGTGTGCCAGATGTGGTGGTACATAGCTGTAATCCCAGTACTCAGGAAACAGGAAGGAGGATCACCACAAGTGATCAAGACCAATTTGTTCTATATAGGAATTTCCAGGTCAGCTAGGGCTACATAGTCAGGCCCTTCTTCAAAAAGCAAAAAGAAGGATTCTGATCAGTCTACCTGACTTAGCAGGGCAGATGCACAGAAGATCAAAGATGGCAACTTACATGGGATCTTTGAGGTAAAAGGACCCCAGAGGGGGCAGTAACCGCTCAGATTTCAACAGGAAAACCAGAGAGATTAAAGATCCAGACTCAAGACTCCTGACTCCCAGTGCTGGGCTCACTACCCTGCCTTTGACTGCTCCTTAGAACCTGGAAGTAGGAGGCAGGTTGGGACAGAAAGCCCCAAAGAAAGAATGGATAAAATCAAAAGGTATTTAATAGCCTCTGAGCTGTGACCAAGGCAGAGTCCCCATCCACTGCATTTAGAGGAGATTTTCTGCTCCCTCGCAGAGGCCTGCGATGAGCCTCAGGTTCCTTCTGAGCTAACATTGACTGCTGTTTTTAGACATTCAGGAACTGTTTGCACTGTGGGTCCCCAGCCTTGCCTGTGCCTTCTGGGTTGTGGGCAGCAGGGTTAGGGACAGACAGTGCCTCATAGGCTCGGGGAGGAGGCAGAAGCCACAGAGGATGACTGCACACTGCCCTATCTGCCACTACTCTTAAAGCTTCTAGTGTATTTTCAAAAAGAAAGAACCACCCAACCACATTCATAAGCTTCCGGTTTTTCTTGTTCCTTTAATGTTGTATTTCGTAAGTAAATTTTTTCAGCACACACCCAGTATGCATGCGTGGGCACATGATACCGCTGTGTGTTGAGCCTCATTTGGAAATCAAATCAGCCTACACCTTGGAGTAAGGGCTGGATCCGGGACCGGTCAGGGAAAACAAGATGAAACGGACCAGCTTCATGGGCTAGAAAAGGAGGAAGTAGTCAAAGCACTGGGAGGTAACCTCTGGGGACCAGGAGCCAGCACCGAAGGCCCCTCCAGCTCCTTAGGAGCCTCAGAAAAAAATGATCCAGTTTATGACCTTGCACCATAGAGCCAGAAACCACAGTCGGCGCTACTGTAAAGGGATGAACAAGTGACTGGGAGGTTTTGGAGGGAGCAGCTGTCCCCTGTCTCCAAGAGTTCTTCTTCATTTCAGAGAAGAAAAGAGTCCTAGACAGCGGGAGAGGTCTGCAGCTTGCATCCCAAAGGACCCAAGTAAACTTCATCAACATGGGGCTAGATCCAGACACCTGGGGACCAACAAGAGATCCAACATCACCCACTGAGCTGGCCCAGCTAAATGTCCTGCACCCCACCTCAGGAAGCATGCCTGAGGAACCCTGTGAAGTTCAGGACATGAAGGGAAGGGACCTAGGGGATGGCTACAGGCTGCAGGAGGCTGAGGAGATGGGCATCAAGGGGACCTGGTAGAGTTTGAGGATGGGCCTGGTAAGGTAGGTGCTGGCTCCACATTGCCATATTCTCACAGAGTATCTTTATTGGCGGTAAGTAGACACTTGAATCCTCAGTTGCCGTAGCACACTCTGGCCTCAAAGAGTGGAGGGAAGTTTTCCTTCTGTGCTTATGGCTTTCCTGGATGTCTGGGGCTGTGAGAAAGGGAGAAGACCAGAGGCAGGAGGCTACCAGGAAGAAGCCCCCACCCCCGCATCCTTGAGTCCCTCTCCTTCCAAAGCACCCCAGTCAGGATGAGGAATGGCTGACCAGAGATGGTGAAGCCCTGCCTGTGATCACACAGCAGCAAAGTCTTTCCACCCAAGACTCTTCCTGGCCTTGGGAATCTACAGAAGTCCATGGAACCAACAACCACAAGCAGGTCTTCTTCACCCTGCCCAGACTCACTGAAACCACATCTGTTGGTTTTGTCCCCGCCTTTGGACCTCCATCCCGACCTGACTAACATAGAAAATAAGCTCGGTCCAAAGCTCTAGAGAGATGCTTTCTCCAGAGCTGGGGTTGGGGACTTGCTCTGCCTCTGCCCGGACTGACACCTGCTTTGCTTTGTTTTGTTTTAAAACAAGACCTTGCTATGCAGCACAGGCTGGCTTCAAACTCACTATGTATCCAGGGATGACCTGATCCTCCTGCCTTCGTCCTGAGATCACAGGCATGCACCACCACACCCAGCTGTATTTGCTCTTCATCAAGATAATGTGTTGAAATATTCACCCGTGCTGCTTCTCCTGGAACTTCTGCTTTCTCCTCCCTCCCCACCTGCCCCCATCCTCAGTCCTTCATCAGGCAGCTTTGTAGGAATGGCAGAGAACAGGCTAAAGAGACAGAGCTCCTGCCTAGCCAGGCCTGGCACCATGGCCTGTGATCCTAGTCACTTGAGAGACTAAGGCAGGGGCATTGCAAATTCAAGAACAGAGTGGGCAACTTAGTGACACCCTGGGTCAAAATAAAAAGTAAAACAGACTGGGAGGGCTGGTGAGATGGCTCAGCAGGTAAAAGCACTTGCTGCACAAACCTGATGACCTGAGTTTGATCCCTGAAAGTTGTCCTCTGAACTCCACATGCACACCATGGCAGGTACACACCTGTACTCATGCGTACACACATGCACAGAAATAAGCAAAATAATATTTCAAAAAACGGGCTGGAGATACAGCTAGAGCGTTTGACTAGCATGTGCGAGGCTCTATACCTAAAGTAAAAATGAAAAGAACCCGCCCTGCCACAGCGTCAGCGAAGCCTCCCAACCCACTAGAGAACAGGAGGCTCTGAGGATGTGGGAGGAAGTTGCAAGGAGCCAGGGAAGAGCTGGGGTGGCAGGGCCCTGAGCCCCTTAGAGGTCACAGTCCTCCGGCCTGGCTCTGGGGACCCAAGGAAGAAAAAAACAGTATGGGGAGGGCAGGGATCCCCTGGCACAGAGGCTCAGACATGGCCCTTCCCGCCTCCCTGGGACCCACAATGGCAGCTTTCATCCCATCCACGTGAACCCTGGGAGCTGGTGACTCCCTCTGCAGGGACAATGTGACCCAGAAGCAGGGAGGACTCAGCCTTGCCCTACAAAGATCATACAAGAATGGAATGCCATGAGAAAGCCTGAGGTGACAAACCTCGAGGTCTGATGTGCCCTATCTCCACCAGAGCCACCACAGGACCTGAACAAGGGGGGAGGCCAGCGTCCTATGGGGTCTAGTGGCTATGGCCTGTGTGCACTGAGCATGCCCATGTTTTCCTGACTGCATCCAAGAGACGCCATCAGCCTGGGTGGGAACATTTACACATAGAATTGGTGAAGATGATACAGCAGCTGCTTCTGCCAGGGCTGCCACAGGCATGGAAGGGGAACTGAACCTGGGGGAGGTGTACAAGCAAGAATCTATTCACCCCAGATAGGGCATCAGTGATAGACCAAGGAAGTCTGGCTCGGTGAGCCAATGAGTGCACTGGGGTTGCTTACAGGTCTGCAGGTGAGGAGTTACAAGAGCATGAGAGACTCAGGCAGCTGCGTCACCAAAATCCTGCCCTCTCTGAGTGGCAATTCAAAGGACTCTCTTTTGAGTGTTTATAACTTTCTTGTGAATTCCTGACTTTTTACATTTATGAGTGTTTGCCTGTACATATGTAAGTGCACCACGTGCATGAAATGCCCACAGAGGTCAGAAGAGGGTGTAAGATCCCCTGAAAGTGGAGTTATGGATAGTTGTTAGCCACCATGTGGGTGCTGGGACTCAAACCTGAGTCCTCTGGAACAGCAGTAAGTGTTCTTAACCACTGAGCCATCCATCTCTCCAGCCCTGCTGACTTTCTTTTTTAAGAGACAGGGTCTCATGTGGCCCAGGCTGGCCAAGAGCTTGGTAATGTAGCCAAGGATGACCTTGAACTCTTGATCTTCCTGCCTCCATATCCTGAGTGCTGGGATTACAAGTGTGTCTTCTGGGGTTCTGGGGGTTGAACCCAGGGCTTATACATGCTAGGGAGGTACTCCACCCACTGAGCTACATTCCCAGCCCAGCCTTCCCAGTCATATGAACGTCCCTCTTCTCTGTAGGAGGAAATGTTTCAATCCAGAGGAAAAAGCCACAAGCCCTTGCTCAGATGCGAGAAGCTGTGACTTCCCCTGCCATCATCACAGAACACAGGTGTGCCCCTGAGAGCTCCCCAGCCCCTGCTTCTCACTGCTGGTACGTCAGGGGTGTCTTTTAGCCCTGTGTGTCATCAGAGCTACACTGTGTGACACACACACACACCCCACACCCCACACCCCACACGAGGAAGCCTCCCAGGAGACAGGAACACCAGGCTGTGAGCAGCACCTCACAGGACCCTAGCAGCTGGGCATGAGCCTCTGGTTGAGAGGACAAAGCATTAAGATGCATCGAGAGAGCAGCAGCCGACCCTGAGTGGCCTAACACACCTCAGTGGAAAAATCAGAGTTGTTTCACCAGGTCACATGGGCTATGTATGTGTCTGCAGTCAGCTGACAGGAAAGTGGTTTTCTCCCTGGTCTCACGCTGTCTCACGTGCTCAGTTGAATGCTGTGGAGTGGAGTGACTTGGGCTGTTTGTGTTGTTTTATTTTCCTTCAGTTACAAATGCTCCTGCTTGGCCCAGAGACCACAGTGCCACGAGCCAGCCAGGCCTCTTGTACTCCACCCAGCCCAGCCAAGGAGGTGCAGGCCAGGGCTAGGCCTGGCCACTGACCAGCCACAGCCACAGAGCCCATAATGGAGGCGGGGGAGTTCTAGGTCTACTTATTGGGGCTGGTTTATTTTTGGAGGGCACAGTGCCCTGGCCAGACCATCCCAAAATAACTCATGTGACAAGAGCTGACAGGAGTCCTCCGTGGAAATTTTAAATTAATTCTTCCTGAGTGCGGGCTTCAATTCCAAAGCCATCTCTGATGCCTCCAGAAGCCCACGGGAGCCATGCCCCTGGCACTGGGCTCCCTGTGTAGCCAAGAATTGTGACAAACAAGAGGAAGAAGCGCACCAAGGCCTCAGGCCTCGAGCCGTGCTCCTCAGTCTTCCTGAACTCCTCACAGCTAGGCTGTCTTTAGCACCCTCCATCGGAAGATCTAGTGAACAGAGGCTCAGTGGTTATCTCCTTATGCAAGGACACAAGCACGTGATAGCTGGTATGCCAAGCCACCAGGCTGTTCACCTAAAAGGCCACTGACTGGGCAAGACTGAAAATTAGTGAAGAGGGCAGTAGACAAAGGGAGAGTGCCCCATGGGATGGGAGATGAAGTGCTCCAGGGGATGAGAGAGGGAGAGTGTCCCAGGGGATGAGAAAGGTTGCTGCATGAGGTGAAGCCAAGAGGCAAGAGGGCAAGTCAGCTGCATGGATGAGTACAGGCAGCTGAGAAAGATTCAGGCATGAGCTGGGCAATCAGTAGACCTGATACGGAGACGGGCCAGGGGGATTTGTGGGCAGAGTAGACCTAGGAAAAGGGTATGGAGAAGACATTCTGGCCAGAGTCAGCCTAGGCAAGGTGAGGGGTGGGAAGGAAAGCACCATCGCCCACGTACAGAGTGCCACACACATGCTACACACACCCTCCAATACCATACTTACAAATGCATGCACATATACACACATATAATATACACACTGTATACACACACACACTCATACTTTTCCCTCACAGCAAAAGAGGTCTCCTCAGCTCCCAAGGTGGGAAGGGGAAGCTGCCCACAGAGAGGCTGAGGTGGAGCTGGCCAAGGGAAGAGCCTGGCCTGGAGAATCTCCTCAGGTTGGAAGGAGCCATGGCCTCTGAAGGAGTTGAGTTTTAGTTCTGACAGACTACAGATGGATTTCAGAGGCTAAGCCACTTCTCCATGGTCCCACAGCTGCCACATGGCCACTACCAGAGCTCAGTCCTGGCTGCCTGACATAAAAGCTATCCCTAAGTGCATCCCTTTCCATATGTGCCCCCCCCCGAGACACCCCAAGCCTCACTTTCTCCAGGACTATAGGAGAGGAGTCTGTGAATTCATGCTGGTCTAGGACCTGGCCAGGAACAGCCTCTAGTCGGTCATCTTGCCCTTTTCTGGTCAGGCAGCAGACCAGACTCCCAGACTTCCTCAGGATCCACACACCAGGGTGGAGGCTCCTACCCCAGCCCCACATGGCAAGGGCTCATGGGATGCACGCTGCTCTGGGGCCCAGGTAAGGGCCAAAACAGCCACCTCAGGAACACAAGGCCACTTCATCTTCTGCTCAGCCAGCTGGTTCCTCCCAGTGCCTGGGATTGCTAGGGACTTGGGGTTTTCACGCATCTGATTAGCATAAATTAACAGCTGCAGCAGGAGGCTGGAATGCACCAGTCTTGTTTTTAGAAGTCTTGTGGAGACGACTAAGGGCCTACCTTGTTCCCCAGTCTGGTGTGCATGGTGTTTGTGTACCCAGCCCAGCCCATCTCAACCCCGAGAGAGCCCAGAGCCTGGCCCACAGGTCTGAGCCCCAGCTCCAAGGAGAACATGGAGAAGGAGGGCAGAGCTCCTCCACCCTCACACCCTTCACTGGGGCTCCCTCACACTGAGAGCCTCTGTCCAAAGGGTGGAGCAGGGATGCACCCACCGCCTCTACCAGCTTTTTTGCAGAACACTGGTCATCTGCAGTCCTCCACCTGGGCAGCACCACAAGTTCCTTGGGGACAAAGCTGCCTTCCCTGGTTTTCCAAGGAAGACCTACTATGTGCTAGACCCAGGCTGGTGTTCTTGCTGTAATCAGACTGGGTGTGTTAGGGGACCAAGTTTGCATTTGTCTGACAGACAGCTCTTGTTCTACTTCTTCATTTGCTGACAAAACCCTCTGACCACTACCAACCTGAGGAGGAAAGGGTTTATTTGGCTTACATCTCCTGGGTCACAGTTCATCACTGAGGGAGCCCAATGTAGAACCTGGGGCAGGAACCTGGAGGCAGGCGCTGAAGCACGGGCCATGGAGGATGCTGCTTAGTGGCTTGCTCCTCTGGACCCTGCTCAGCCTGCTTTCTTATACAACACAGGCCCACCCACAGTGGGCTGGGCCCTCCGGCATCACTCAACAATTAAGAAAATGCCCCACAGACATGGCCACAGGCCAGTTCAATGGAGGAAATTCCCTAATTGAGGCTCCTTCTACCCAGGTGTGGCAAGTTGACAACTGAAGCTGTCCAGCACAGCTCTTCCCTCCTGCTTCTGCCAACTGCCCTCTCCCTTCAGGGGAACTAAGAGCTGGGACTAGCCGGGTCTGCTGGTGTGTACTTGTAATCCCAGCACTTGGAGGGTGGAGGCAGGTGGATCAGGAGTTCAAGGTCATCCTCAACTACATGGTGAGTTTGTGGCTAGACTAACTGGCTTCAAAACACACATGCCACCAATTCTGAGCTCTGAAGCCAGATTTAATTTAAAGGTTCAAATTCTGGTCCCACCCCTGTGAAATGGGACCATGGTTGAAGTAACTGTGAATGAGTGCTCTGTCCTTCCAAGTTCAGATGCTGAGTCCTAGGTCAAGGGCTCCCCCTGCTGGCCATACGGGGAACGCCAGTCAGGCACCTAATCCTAGGAAAGCATCAAGAAAGCAAGGTAGCCGAAACCCAGAATGCTGTGCAACTCTGGGCAAGTGGCTCTACTTCTCTGAGCTTTCGTTTTCTCATCTGCTGAGAGCTAATAGTGTCATCGGTAAAGTGATGGGAGGAGCTCAGACCAGTGGCTCTCCAACTTAACTCCAGTACAGCTACTCAGATAGCTGATGAGAACTCGGATCACTGTGCCACAGGCCCAGGAGTTCTGGTTCAGTTCATCCCTGGAAGAACCTGAGAATTTTCACTTCTCTTTTATTGCTTCATTTTTGGTTTTTTGGAGATAGGAGCTTGCTCAATAGCCCAGGCTGGCCCAAAACGTAAAATCCTCCTGCCTTGGTCCCGAGAGCTGTGTTTACAGACACATTATTCACAGTAGCCCTAGATATGGAAATCACCCAGTCTCCATCAAGGGGCAAATGGACAGATGTGATGGGTGCAGACATATGGGTGGGAGGGATATTATTTGACCATTAAAGTGAAGGAAATGGGGCAGGGACGATGCCTCAGTCAACAATGTGTTTGGATCCCTGGAACCCATGTAAAAACCCAGCATAGAGGTGTGTATAACCCCAGCACTCAGTGGGTGGAGACAAGAGGATCCCAGAGACTCAATGACCAGATATTCCAGCCAATCAGTGAGCTCCAGGTTCAGTGAATAACTCTGTTTCAAAAAATAAGGTGATGGGCTGGGGAGATGGCTCAGTGATTAAGAGCCATGGCTGCTCTTACAGAGGACTCAAATTCAGTTCCCAGCACCCATATGGCAGCTAACAACCATCCATAACTGCAGTTCCAGGGAATCAGATGCCTTCTTCTGGCCTCCTCAGGCATTGTATGCATGGATGCACTTATATAACATGCAGGCAAAGCACTCACATACTTTAAAATATAAATAAACAAATAAAATTCAAAAATAAGGTAGAGAGCTATAAAGGAACACACCTGACATCTACCTCTGGCCTCCACACGCATACAGGTGCTCACATACAGGTACATGTGGCACACACATGAACATGTACGCATGCATACACACACACAAAAGAAGAGAGTTCTGACACCTGCTACAACACAGATGAGCCTTGAGGACATCATGCTAAGTGAAATAAACCAGCCACAAAGGACACATGCCAGGTGGCTCCACTCACACCAGGTGGCTCCAATCACACCAGGCCCCTGCTATAGTCACAGCCACAGACACGGACCAGAAAAGATGGTGGCTGGGAGGTGGAGATGGGGAAGTAAGTAGTGCTTGACGGAGACAGAGTTTGAGTTCAGCAAGATGAGCAAGCTCTGAAGGTGCAGGCCAGTGACTGTTGCCTGACAACAGATATGTGTGCTCAATGGCACGCCTACACATGAAAGATGGGTAAATGGTCAATTTCAGGTTAGACACCTGTTACCACAATTTTAAAACTAAAAATAAATAAAAGAACATTTGGCGACTGAGGATGTAGCTCGGTTGGTAGAGTGCTTGCCTAGAGGACAGCAAGCCCTTTGTTCAATCCCCAGTACCACATAAACGGGGCGTGGTGGTATACTTCAGTAGTCCCAGCACTAGGAGGTGGAAGCGGGAGGATCAGGAGATCAAGGTCATCCTCAGCCTCATATTGAGTTTGAGGCCAGTGTAGGCTACATGACACGCTGTCCTGAAAATAAAATGACTACTGGGGCTTAGATTTGCAGGGTGGGCCTCCTTCCAAGGAGTGAGGAGGGTCTTCCCTAGGGGCATGCTGTTCATCCCTCGGGGAGCCAGCAACCCTGGGGAGTCTCAGGAAGGGATTGATTTCTTTTCCTATTGCTGTGATAAAATACCTTGACAAAAGCATTAAAGGATGAAGTTTTTATTTTGGCTCACAGTTCCAGTTGACAGTTCATCATGGTAGGGATGTCACAGCAGCTGGAGATTAAGGGAGCTGGTCACATGGCATCAGCAGGCAGGAAGCAGAGAGAAAGAAATGCATGTGTGCTTGTGCTCGGCTGCTTTCTCCATCTATGCAGTGCAGGATCCCCACCCAGGGAATGGTGCCACCCACAGCCAAGATACATCTTCCCACATCAATATCCAGTCCAGATAACACCCCACAGGCACACACAGAGGCCCATCTTCCAGGCCTGTCTTCCAGGCCTTCCAGAGTCTGTCAAGTTGCTAATTAACACTAATCATCACAGGCTGGGAGGAGGCCTGATAGGTCACACCCTTCAGTGGGGCCTCTTAAAATTTGTCTTCTCACCTACAGTACAGGGATGGCAGGGCTAAGCTCCCAGGGACAAGGTTTTGTACCGGACAGCTTCATTTGTCAACTTAGCGTACCTTGGAACAGGAAACCTCAATTACGGAATATTCTCTATCCAACTGGCCTATAGGCATTACTGTGAAGGAATTTTCTTGATTGTTGAGTAATGTGGGAAGTCCCAGTGCACTGTGAGTGGTACCACCCCTGGGCAAGTGGTCTTGGGTTGTATAAGAAAGCAGGCTGAGCACAGATCAGAGGAGCAAGTCAGAAAGCAGTGTTCCTCCATGGCCTGTGCTCCAGCTCCTGCCTCCAGGTTCCTGCCCTGAGTTCCTACCTTGGGCTCCCTGATGAACTGCGACCCGGGAGATGTAAGATGAAATAAACCCTTTCCTCCCCAAGTCTGTTTTGCTGAGAGTTTTTTATCACAGCCACAGAAAGCAAACTAGGTTAAGCCCCACCAAAAAAGGAAGGAAGCCCCAGCCAGGGCCTTGTTTCAGAGAAACAGGTGTTGGCAACAGGTTTGCATCTGGAAGCCATCAAGTTTTCCAGGGGCGGTGGCACACACACACACACACACACACACACACACACCCCAAGGGGAAAAAAAAAACAGTGTCTCCCAAAGCCCACCTCCTGCCAGCCTCAGTACAGCACAGAGCACGGAGGCCAAGACAGAGCAGTGTTTCCAACAGCCACCAGAGGGCGCGCTACACCCGCGAGCAGAAGGTCTCAGCCCTGATCTGTGGTGCTAAGCCAAAAGGCACATCTAGAGCAAGCTCCGGGGCAGGATTCACAGTGGTGGAGAAGTCTGACTTTGAAGAAGCTTAGAAATGGGGAGCTTTTTCCAGAAGTGGGGCTCTGAGAGTAGGCGGCCCCTAAGGCACAGCTGGGACAAGACACCGGTGACTTTTGCTCTTCTCTCGGGCCCACACGGAGGCCAGTGTGAAGGCAAAGAGGGACTGACAGGGGAAACTAACCCTAGCCCTAACCCTAACCCTAACCCTAACCCTAACCCTAACCCTAACCCTAACCCTAACCCACACCCACCCCAGGCACAAGGAAACTGAGGCACACACTGGAGATGAAGGAGCCAAGGTTACCTGTGTCTTTCCTAAGCAGGTCGGGCTCCAAAGGTGGGTCCCAGGGAGCCTCTGCTCCTCTGGGAGGAAGCAGCTGTGGTAACCCAGGCTCAGAGCCCAGCTGGAGACCATTGATCAGGGATGGCGACAGGCAGGGTCAGCCCACTATGGTCCTGTGGAGACTGGCAAGTCCCTGGGGCCCTCTGGAGGCAGCTGGGACAGGACTCACATCTCTTTACAAACCAGGGGTGGTGAGAGTGTGGGCAAGGGCTTTGTGTGGTCCAGGAACATCCACTTCTGCAGCTAAGAAACAGTCATGGCTCAACACCTGCTTTGAGGGTGAATGGGAGAGTAGAGAAGACTCCAGTGCCCCTGTCCCAGCTGAGAACCACAACAGCTACCAAGTCTTAGGAAAGGAGAGGCCTCGCTGGCTCCCTCCTCCTGCTTTGAAAGCAGGGCTGATGGGAAAAACTGAACCAAGGTTTCAGACAGAGCTGTACCTGAGCCTGGCCATTGACTCTCCACCTTTTAATCAAATGCAAAGCCCAAGGGACCCCAGCAACCAGTCCACTGAACACACCTGAAAAGTGG